>NW_024070185.1:29221002-29429516 GCF_014754425.2 Oryx dammah
AAAGTGTGAAAAATGTTCCTGCTTAGGACAACTTGTATTTTATTATTCTGACATCTGCAGTTTCTGGATGGATTACCTTAAATTTGCTATGCTATGTTAAAAGCCTTGTTTTATGAGGTCGGTCTCAGCTTCTGGCCTTGGTGTCAGGAACCCTGCTACGTGATGCAACTTGCCTTGTTAGGTTTAATTGACCAAAGCTGATGTGTTAAAACAATTCATTTGTGCTGTAACTTATGCCCTGGCTAAGTTGCTACCTGAATCCTTTGACCTTGACTTGTCTGGGTCGTGAAATGGCTGCAAGCTGTCTGACCTTTCTATTGTGTAGTAATGTCACTGTTTCCTCTTACTCTTTTATGTAATAGCTGACAAAAGCCCCAGCCCTGACTTTACACCCCAGTGGATTCCAGGCGTCCCTCCGCAGCAGCCACGTCTCCTGTTTGACATGGTCTAGCCGTAGAAGTGACTTTCTTTTGTTTGCTGAGAGCGATGGGAACAAATTTGCAGCCCTCATTGCTCCAGGAAGTGGGGGATCTTCGGGCACTTAGAGAAATCCGAGTTCCTTCTGCTTAGATGTTCAGTTTTCGTGTTTTATGATTAGTCATATCACCATTTACCTACCCCCTCTCTTCCGAGCTTGGCTTTTCAGCTTTTTATATTTATGGTTTCCTTAATAATTACTTTTCAACATTTTCAGCTGTTACAATAAAAATACTTTATTGTCACTACATAGGGTAAAACTGGTAAACTTAGTGTAGGTCCTAAAATGACTGACTTTGAAACTTCACCTCTTAAACTTGTCTGGCATTGGAAAAAGTTGTATGCTAAACATGTAGTATTAGAACAAATTTTTAAGAACCGAGAGTCATGTTGTAACTTTATATAGTCCATCTTATAGTTTTAGGGGAAACCTATTCTTATGACTTAGATGGCTATATTTCAAAACATTAGTGAACCATTAGTAAATTTGAAGTTTTTCTTTCTTTGGGGACATTTGCCAGCATGTGAAATTCAATGTTTATTTTAACAAATATTAATTTTTTTCCCCTTCTTTATGAAACCCTCCTATGCAAAAATAGAGAATTTTACCTCTGTTCTCTTCCAAAGCAGTGAAATAATTTTATTTTTAAAATATTGGAAATGCCTTCTAAAATGTTAAAACACAGATATTTTTATCCTACCAAATTTTTCTTTGCCAAATATGACATTGTAGTTCATGATTTTTTTCCTATATTTGCCAGATTAAATATTTAAAATCCAAGCTGTTACATTTTATTTTTAAATTATTAGAGGAAAAGAGGAAGTTTAAGTTAGAATGTGCATTTCCTTACTTGTGTGTCCCATACTGTTTATCCATGTGTGTGGAGACACTGGCAGATGGGACACAGTGTGGCCCAGGCACTAGAACCTTGGAAAAAGGCATGTGATTTTTCTATTCCCATTTTTAAAATATCTGAAATGGCAGGTGAGAAGGTTTTTCTTTTTCTTGATTCTTGCTGTTTTAAATGATTTTTTCCCCCAGGAATGTTCACAGAATCAAGGAATTTAAATGCTTTTCAGCATTGTGTTGATAATCCAGCATCCTCGGACCCAAGGAAGGAGGGTGAATGAAACAATCTGGTTTTAGTCAAGAGCCTCAGTTTCTCTCTCCTGTCCCATAAAATCTAATCTAGACTTGAAAGCACCTCTCAGACCTTTCTGCTCATTCAGTGATGTCTCAGCAGTAGAGCCAAAATAGAATTGAGTTGGGATGTGGTTAGTGGGCTAATCGATCATATGCAGTGGGACTGTGGTACAAGAACAGCGGACCAGCCCCCAAGGGTTTAAAAAATGTCTGCGATTTCTTCCAGAAATCTGCCTCAGTTCCTCCACTGAAATGATTTATAACAGATCTCAGCTGCTGAGCTAAAGAGCGGAAGTTCCTGAATCTTGGGTAATTGATGTGTGTGTGTGTTTGTGTCTCGCAGAGTTGAAGTGAATGCAGAGGGAAAAAAAAGTACAGCTCAGATCTTGCAGGAACTACTTAAGAAGGATGGTTCATTCATAGGTTGAAGGGTAAATGACATACCATTTAAAATATTCGGTTAGCTTTAGATTTTGGATTCCTTCAGAGTTGAGCATATCTCCCTTCTTCCTGGCTTTTAGTTTTCATAGAGCACAGGAAAATAAGTGCATTAATCAGACATTTCATTCTGGTTTTGGTTCTACTCTTGGCTAAGTCACTCAAGCTCCATGTGCCTTGGTTTTCTGTTTTGTAAAATGGGGTTAGGATGCCTACTTCACAGGACTGTTTTAGGGTTACCTGAAGTAATTCACATAAGTAAAAGCTATAATGTTAGTAAGGGTAATGATTGCTCTATATAAAGCAACATGGCATAATGTAGACATCTAGAGAAAATACCCAGTAGTGAAGAGAATGGGTTAGGTGTAGCTGCATGGGCTTGCCAATTAGTTTGGGTGTATCTCAGGTGATAAGACATTCCAAGGAGAAAATGAAAGTCCTGAGTCCAGTGGTGTGTGTAGATATTTGTTAGTAGGTGCATGAGGTTAACTAGTTGTGTGTGGTTCTTAGATTAGTTTAAATTAGAATTAGTGTATCGGAGAAGGCGTTGGCACCCCACTCCAGTACTCTTGCCTGGAAAATCCATGGACGGAGGAGCCTGGTAGGCTGAAGTCCATGGGGTCGTGAAGAGTCGGACACGACTGAGCGACTTCCCTTTCACTTTTCCTTTTCATGCGTTGGAGAAGGAAATGGCAACCCACTCCAGTGTTCTTGCCTGGAGAATCCCAGAGATGGGGGAGCCTGGTGGGCTGCTGTCTATGGGGTCACACAGAGTCGGACACGACTGAAGTGACTTAGCAGTAGCAGCAGCAGAATAAGTGTATAGTTTTAGCAATCTTTTATGTCAGACTTACCAGAGAGTTAATTTCTTGATCAATCTAGGAGTCATTGAAAGGAAGGAGTAATTTTATTGGTAGCTCTTGGAGTAAATAACTTTGTGTCAGATGAAGGGTATCCTAGGAAGTTCTTGTATTGATAACTCATTGCACTCCAGTGAAAATGTAAGACTTTTATATATATATATGTGTGTGTGTGTGTGTGTATGTGTGTGTGTGTGTGTATATACATATATATATATATATATATTTAATGAAATGGGCACCAGCTGGGAGAACTCCACTTATGTTTTACATTTGGTAGGACAGAAGTGGTGATGATATGGATTGGATTGTTCTTGAGGAAGAAGCTGCTGGTTTTTAGACTCTTAGGTCTGAGACTGTCTTATTTAGAAATGATATCTACTTGGGTCAAAATTCACAATGCTTCATTAGTTACATGAATTGTTTTGACTTTCTTGCCACTGAAAATCTTCCTCCTTAAGTCAGTCTTTCTCACTCATCCTTTTTAGGGTGTTAAGAACATTAATTAAATAATCTTAAGGGGAAAAAAAGGTAATATTTCTTACTTAAAATGATGTCGCTTTTTCTGAGAACATCTGAAAGCCACATGAAAAGTGGTTGAAACATTCTCTTCTTCTCAGATTTGGGATTAGCCTTTGAGTGTTGTGGTTCTGGTTGGTTGGATCTGGGTGGTCCTGAAATCTCTTTGATGGGCCAGATTTTTCTTGGGGAACCAGTCATGGTGCTTCTTTTCCATGGACTGTGGATTGCTTCCCTCAGTTACTTTGTACAACAGGTTTGGAAAGTGGACAGTTTGCCCTTACCCATAGTCTGTAGCTACCAGGGAAATACCTTAAATCACACGTCACACTGACGCAGAGCAAAAACAGATTCATATTTTTCTGTGAAGCATTTTATAATAATACTTAGGAGTTCTGACCAGGAGTTAATAGAAGTTCCCTCTCTGTTTGTTTGTCTGTTAAACAGTAACTGGGGTATGCAGAAAGTGGAATCAAAACATTGATTATCAGCTGGCTTAGATCCTGGCACATCATTTTTAATAATCTGTGTCCTGCCTTTTCTTTTTGAGAACTTACCTGGTATTCAGTTGCACTTCTGTTCAAAATCAAGAAGCGTGTATTTTAGTGCATGACAAATGTACAACTCCAACTTTTTGACATATGTAAACTGGCTTGCTGCTGATGGCAGAGGGATTTGGCATTTTGTCTTTCTACTTTGAAAAGCTTTGTTTGCACTTAGGATTTAAAGTTAATATGGACTTGAAATGGGAATGCATATATGATTCTTAAATATTGGTTCCCTTTTTTTAGCCTCATGGAGATGCTAACATGTTTCTTTAAATTTCCTGACGTAAAGCATTAATATTTTTGGTTAGACGTATAGTTATCATGTAACAGTGTCTGTTCTATTTGCAGTGTCCAAGTAAAGGAAAAGCTGCTTATAGTAATATGAGGATCACTGGTCTTACAATAATTAAATAGACTTGTTAGACTACATTAATCCCTTTTAGAACATTTGGAATGACTTCTTAGTACTAACAACACAGTATTAGGGCCTACAATTAATCTGCTTTTTGTATCCAACATTTGTATAATATAAAACATGTGTATAGAGAAATATATTTTGACTTTAAAATGAGTTCATAGGAGGGCAAAATGAAATTATATTGAACTGTGAAGGAAGATGAATATGATTCTAAGTACTGATAAAATATGGAATTCATTTCAAGTTAGCATAGATTAATTTTTTGTTTTGTTCGGTGAAGACCTTTTTTGGGCTCTCAGAATCACTTTCCCCCTGAGTTCCAAGCTTTGTACGTGACACACCAGATATGTACAACATGAAATGGAAGCATTTGTTCAACCTAATATCCAGGAGATATGTTAACTCTTTGTGAGTTGGTGTTTCTTACTTGGTCTTTGCATTGATACAGCTATTTATTAAGTCTGGAGAAAGTGAAGCAGACTCGATTTTAAAGTCTGGTCCAATCTTGTTCTGCGTTTCATAGAAATGGTTTAAGTCAAGGACAGACTCTGTACTCAGTATTCAAACAGCATTATTACGGATTGGTTAAAGGACTTATGAATTAGGCTTGTGTTTACATCTTCTATTGTGGAGGTCTCAGGAGGTATAATTTCCTCCTCTTTTTGTTCTGGAGTCTTTCACGCCCAGGGATGTGACTTCAGCCTTGGGTATGGCAGTTACTGGGAAAAGATTTCTTGAAGGATGCAGTATTAGCTCAATTCTGGGGCAGATTGCAGGCGTGTGTACAGAGTACTATGGAAGCGCTGGAATTATTGAGTGGTTTGTAGCCATTTCAGACCATGTGCCTGGGACCAGCTAACACATTGTCAGGGAAAAACATGATGTAGCAACAATATTAGATCATGCAAATGAGACTACTGAATAGTAATAGTTATGGGCAATATTTTGGAAAACACTGATTAGTGACAGTTTTATTACAGCAAATGTATGTATCAAGTCCCCAGATTTCATTGTAATGCACTGAAAACAGATGTCAAAGTGTCCCAAACAGAATTTCATGGTTAATCTACATATTGCATGGAAAGTACAAACAAACCATTTAGAATTCTGTTATTTAATCCTTTTAGAAGGAATCAAAATATACAATTTAGATTTACTCCATTCTTTCTTTTAATTTCAGATTTTTTTTCCTAGGGGCTGATGATAAATTATTTCTTTTCTTTGCTGTTTTCTTAAGATGCATATGGGAGAAGACATATCTGCATATGGACTTGGTTTTACTTAATGGACTTTGAACTGTGGGTTTCTGAACATACGGTCTTTGCATTAAAAAAAAAAAAATTAGGCTCTAAATTATTTAGTGACCTGGTAATGAAATTACCTTCTTCTTCTGTTCCTTTGTGTCCTGATGTAGAGTTTCACTCTGTGCTACTTAGTGATTGAAGCAGACACTGAAGCCAGAGAAAAGAAAATGGGTAGCCCTCCTTCCTGCAAGTACCTGGGGGACCTGGCACCTCTTCTTGACTTCGTTTCTCTGTCCATCAAGTGAGAGAGTTGGCCAGAAGGTTTTCACTGTCCCTCTTAGCACCGGAATCTGAGGAATTTGACTTCTGGTTACCCTGCCAGGGGAAGATCCCCTTCATATTAAGCAATATTTAATGAAGTTTAGCACACTCTTGTTAAATCTAGGATTTTAATACACTTTATTTATTAAAGAGAAATAGAAAATGTATAACTTGACTCTTGAGTAACACTTTCATGTTGTTCAATTCAAAGTCCACTAGTCAAATCATTTGGTTCAATCTAGATAAAAAGCTTGCTTTTTAAAGAAAGAGGTCTTTAACTCATAGATTTTGAGAGCTAGAAGGATCCCTAGGGACCGTCTCACTTTACAGCTGCGGGTACTGAATCTGAGAGAGACTCAAAGCCACTTTGGTTGTTTGTGTTAGTTTTACTGTTATAAGAGCATAAATAAGCATAAATAAAGAAAAGTGTTATTTTGTGAACTTAGCAATTTTTTTTTAGGTACAAAGAGAAAATTTGTGATTGAAAGACATATGTTATCATTTGTAATTTATTTAAATCAATTGTTTCAAGAGTTTGGCTGTTTTCTTTTATAGCTTTTCATAGGATATATTCTGTTGAAGTCACTCTGTGGCTGGGGTTTTCATGAGAATTACTGTATTCATCTTTTCAGTGGGTGAAGAAAAGCTGTTTAAGTTATGGTCAACTAATATGGATTTGATTGTAGTTAGAAAACAGAAAGGATCCATTAGAAATGTGCTGCCAGATTTCCAGTAACCATTAAAGGTCATGTTTGAGCCTGGTTGTAAGAAAAAATTTTTTTTGAAAGTCAGGTATTGGGAGAAAACTTGGGAGCTGGTTACGAGGAACTGGTTTAAGTTCTGCTTCCTGAATGTCTACAATTTTCAGATTAGCTTGATAATTACCATGTCTCCATTTTCCTTTGTGTGGTATATGTCTCTCATCTTAGTTAAAAAAAAATTGCTTTTCTCCAGTTTAAAGCAAACATCCATATGCCTTCTTTTATTTAAGAGATGTTTCTAAGAATTTTTTCTTAGTTTAATTTTAGAAACCAAAATAAATTCACAAGGGGAATTCAATTTTAAAAGGAAACTTTCAGTGAATCCTTTTGCTACGGTGAGAATTCTTTTATGACATGAAAGATTTATCTGTCAATTGTGTTATATGAGTGTCCTGTAATATTCTTATGTATATCAAGTCACCTCTGAATATAGCAGAGATGATAACTTTTAGAGAAGAGATAGTAGCAGTGTTAGAAAAAGTTTCATATCAGCTACTTTTAGTAGCTTTTAGTTTGAAAGTTTATGAGGAAAGCTTGAAAGCATGTCTTAAAGGCACGATTGTAGACAGAAAAACAGATGAATAAAAGATGGATGTTACGTAAGTTCATGACATCAAAATCATTGGAAATGGCATGGGAGCACATTATAAAATTGATAATAAGTATTTGTGGAATGAATGAAAATAAACTACTTAAAACAGTGTACAAATATTAGGGGCAAATCAGAGAACTGTTGGCGGTGGTAATTCAAGGGAAGTTGCTGAAACTGGAGAAATCTGATTTTTCCTGAGACTTGTGTTCTGTTTCCACTAGTGATTGGTGACTATATAAGAAGAATTATCTGTACCTTATTTGTGCTTTCAGTTTCAGGAATGATTAGAATAAAACCATATGAAGTGTAGTGTCTGTATTAGCAATAGAACATATTCTAGAATCAAGCTGTGGCTTTAAATGTTTGTTTTGCTATTATTCACTATGTGGTTGGGCAAATTAGTTATATTTCCTGAGATTCAGGTTTTTGAGCTCTGCAGTGGGTGGCAAGGGTGAAATGAGAAAATGCTTGTGAGATGCTTAACACCGTGCCAATCACATTGTAGGCTCTCAATAAGATGTTTGCAGTTATTGCTATGTCTTGTAGTTAGCAACCAGTACGGTGCCTGCTCATAGTATGTACTAAGTACTTATTTGGTCAATGAATGAATGCTTACCACCTATTCTAAGGAATCTGAAAGACTTGATCTCTCTTTTGTGGGACAGGGCATTAAATTAGGGATAGTATTCTACCAAAAGACGGAGAAGGCAATGGCACCCCACTCCAGTACTCTTGCCTGGAAAATCCCATGGACGGAGGAGCCTGGAGGGCTGCAGTCCCTGGAGTCGCAAAGAGTCAGACACGACTGAGTGACTTCACTTTCACTGTTCACTTTCATGCATTGGAGAAGGAAATGGCAACCCACTCCAGTGTTCTTGCCTGGAGAATCCCAGGGATGGCAGAGCCTGGTGGGCTGCCGTCTGTGGGGTGGCACAGAGTTGGACACGACTGAAGCGACTTAGCAGCATTCTACTAAAAGAAGGAAGAAACATATTAAGAAAGCAAAAATTAAACTATTTTAGTTGCTATGTAATGTCTCAAAATTGATCTATAAAGAAATGAATGATACAGAGCCACATACGAATCACCATGCTCATTTCAGTATCTATAGGTGACTGAAAGAAAACAGCCTTTCCCAGGAGCAATTGCTGCTTAGAATCCAGTATACTTTATACTATCCATTTTTCATAAGGCCTTTTCCTGGGGTATAAGAAAGACTTAGACATAAACATAATCAGAAAGAAAAAACAACATATCTGTAACTGTTGCCTAGCCGAGACTACCTGAGGCATTGGGATTTTGTGCAGGAAACCAAGACTTTAAAATCCCCAATCTTTCATGGCCTTGAATAGTAAATACTTTTTCTCCTTTTTGTCTCTGATGGCACTGAATTATAGTCCCACAAAAAGTTTAGATGAGAGATTTTTAGTCTTTTAGGTAAGATTATTTTCTGAAGAATAATTTTGACTGTTCTGTCTTATTCATTAAAAATGCATTACATATTTTAAAAACCATTTCACTAATGATATAATTTAAGTGTCTAAAAAATTTTGGTGTTGGCAACTTTTCCCCAATAGTCACTGGGTAATAATCTTTATCCAGTTACTATTCATTTAATCAGTCATTATTAGGTTTTCCTGAAGAGAGTGCCTGTGTGTTTGCATACTGTGTGCTCCGCTTAGTCGCTCAGTCATGTCCGACTCTTTGCGACCCCATGGAATGCAGCCCACTGGGCTCTCTGTCCATGGGGATTCTCCAGGCAAGACTACTTGGGTTGCCGTGCCCTCCTCCAGGGGATCTTCCCAACCCAGGGATCAAACCCAGGTCACCTGCATTGCGGGCAGATTCTTTACCACTGAGCCACCAGGGAAGCCCAAGAGTATATATAGGCATATATATGGAACATTAATTCTTTTTATTTGGTGTGTGATTTATATGATTCTACGTATATCATACAGTCAGATAAGTGGGCATGTATGGATTTATTAAAGTGTATCTTTCAAAGGAAATATAAAATACCTGGTATACAGGTGAAAAGTGGTTGAGAAATGCATTTATTGAGTGGGAACTCTGTACTAAGCATTTCAGCATTTTAAGGAGTTAGGAAAGAATGGTGAAAATATGGGTGACCTTTCCCAAATAATTTATAAGTATAAAAGAGAAGATAATGGTCACTTACAGTGAGAAAGAAAAAGACAGTGAAATAGGTATACAGCCAACTAAGACCTCACCAGCTGCTATATATAGTTGGATTTACTGAGCTCTCTGGGCGGACACCCTGTGGGACTGCCCTGGAAAGGTCACAGAGAGGAGGTGGATCTCAAGCAGAGTTTTCTCAGGGGTCATATCACAAAAAACAAAACGAAACGAGACAGGTAACCAAGCATCTACCTCTTATGTAAATGATTTCTATTTGGCAATGATATATATTGTGTGAGAATTATATATTTTATTATTTTGGTAACAGTTTGGTGTTTTTAATAATTTGTTAATAAAGGAAAAGTCTAATAGTAAGCTGTAACCCAGATGCCGAAATACTCAATATTAAATGGCTTGAACTGATTAATCTCTTTTTTAGGGTAGGTAATAATATTCTAGTAATTCTAAACAACATTATTCTTATATGCAGCCTAGCTCTTAGAATTCAGTGTAATCCTGTATACATGATTTAAAAATGTTTTAATATCTTTTAAATTTAGTTTAGTATTTTTTATTGTTTATAATTCTGAATGGAAAATGTGAATACATATTTGTTAAGTGTCATATATATAATAATTTGTTTTAAACATTTTAAAACTGAGATGATATTTCTGTAGGCAGTTAAAAAATCTGGAAACCAGAAAACATGCTGCAGAAATATTTTATTTAAAATATACTCTAAAGATAGCTGAATTTAGTTTCATGTCCAGTTTATATCACTATTATTATTTTAAAAATCAAGTGAGGCTCTCCAATTCAGTAGAAAAAAAGAATTGTTTCAGTGTGATGAGATGTCAGGCTGAATTTCTGATTTGAAGCAAATTTATACTTTCTTTTTTCAGTAAGAGCAATGGACCTGTACAGTGACACACCCAACAATAAAATAAGCCCCAGCTTTACATATTGAATTTTTCTAATATATTTGGCTTTCTGTAAATGATACCTATTCTATACCTAACGTTTGCATATAAATAAGAGAAAATAAGAGAAAAAATATAAATGAAAACCTTGGTAATCCTTTGGCCTTAGCTATGACACAGGTAACTTCTTTAGATTAGCTGTCAAGCCTTAAAGGTTAGCAGCCTTAACACCCGAAGAAAGAATTGAATCCAGTGTGTGAAATCTCTGTTCCTCTATACTTCCTCAGACAAATAAGATGTGAATATAAGTTCTTAAAGGGCAGTGATCAAGTTTTCTCTTTTTTCATGCTTCTCTTCCCCTATTCATCAACATATATATACATACATATATATATATACACACACACACATATGTTTACACTGTGTTGATTCTCAAGCTGAATGTTGATTATGATATGCAGATACAGTGAAATTAGGAAATGTCTCAATTTTTCATTTTACGATGGCATTTTAAAGCCAGCCTATCTACAAACAAGTTGCTTAGTCAATCAGCAAATATTCACTGAGTACCGGCTTGTAAATCAGGCACTGTGCCGAACACTGGGATTTCAATATAGAGAAAACGGACATTGTGCTAACTTTTTAGTAGGGAAGGACAATTTAAGAGGAATTATCCAGTATTTATAACTATTTTTTGTTAACTGAGAAATGTTACTATTAGCTTCTTGATAAACACTTTGTGGAAAGAGTAATGTTAGTGAGTATCGTCTGAAGGAAATGATTTAGGAAAGCTTGTGACAATTTCTGAGAAAAAAGTGAGATGGTGAGAACAGATAATTTCAAGAACAATTTTTCATCCATATGACAAATAATAGTTTTGATGGGTGCACATGGTAATTTCCAAGTGGCTCAGTGGGTAAAAGAATCTGCCTGCAGTGCAGGGGACTCGGGTTTGATCCGTGGGTTGGAAAGATCCCCTGGAGAAGGGCATGGCAACCCGCTCCAGTATTCTTGCCTGGGAAATCCCATGGACAGAAGAGACTGGCGGGTTATAATCCATTGGGTCACAAAGATTTGGACACAACTTCAGTGACTAAGCGCACACACTCATGGTAATATGAGCATGTTCTGGGACATCTAGTAGTGGGTAGCTTTTCTTGCAGGAAACTGGAAACATGTCAGGATGCCTTTCTGAACTCTGGGCTTGCTCCTAACTGGAGCCATCGCACTGGACTCTGAGTGGCATTAGCACCATACCATTCAGAGGTGAGAAAATAGTGAAGCTTGGGGGAAGAGTGAGTACATGCTGGGCTCTGAGCTGATGATGGTAATTAATAGAAGAAACAGAATAGACGTGTAGCATTGGAGGGACACTCAGTAGAGTTCCTTGGATGTCAGCAGATCTGTTGTAGATTTTGAAGCTAATGTGTCAGTCTGATGGATGACTAGGGCAACTGACTAGAAGCACAGGGGGTGGGAACTTGCTGGGAGGAGCCATGAAAACAGTGTCATGGATTTAGAGTCAGGAATACTGAGTCCAAAACTCTGTTTTGATCATTTTTAACTGTATGACTGTCAGCCAGTTTTAAAATTCCTGATGCTCCATTTCTTCTGTGTAAAGTGGGGATAATAATAATCTTAAAAGCTCTGAGTAGGGCTACATGAATTAATGACTTGAAAAGGCCTTGCCTAGTGAGTAGAGGGTCTCATACGAAAGCACAGTAGGATAAGAGGAAACAACAAATGAGAATGACTGCATAGTTTAGCAGAAAAGATTAGGATTTTCTCGGCTGTGGCAAAGTTCCACTATGCTTTTTGGTGTATAGTTGTTCAGCTAACATTTTGTGAGCACTTACTGTGTTATGAAGCATCTTTTGGAGAGTTTTATCCGTGTGACTTGTTGCTTCCTCCTTAACCATGTGAGGTTGATACATTACTGTCCTTTCACAAATGAGAACTCCGTGGCCTAGTTTAGTGACTGAACTCAAACTTGAACCCATGTAGTTTGTCTCCAGGGATTCCCTGGTGGCTCAGACGATAAATAATCCGCCTGCAACATGAGTGAGATACCTGGGTTCAATCCCTTGGTTGGGAAGATCCCCTGGAGAAGGGAATGGCTACCACTCTGGCCTTCTAGCCTAGAGAATTCCATGGAGTTCCTTCTTAATCCTACTTCTAGATGATGAAGTTACTCCATCCACAGCAGGGCAGAAGGGACAAAATGTTACCAAGTGAGGGATATAATCTAAGTGAAAAAGATAAGCTTATTTTGACTTAGTCACACACATTTTTAAAAGGATTGACATCATCATTTGTTTTACCGTTGACTTGTAAGTTGTTTCTTTCAATTTTGAGTAATTCTGATACGGAAAGTAAAAGTTGTAGTGATTGCCAAGCTAATCTTTTCTCCTAAACGATGCAGTCATTCTCACTTTGTTGCTTCCCCTTGTTTCATATGAGACCCTGAAATTGGATGTGTTTATTGTGTAGACCACAAAGGATCCATAGGGAAGATAAAACAGCCTTAAAGAGAGGATTAAGCGAGTCAAGAGCCATACATGGTAATCCACCTCTTCAAGAATAGGCATCATGGCCTTTATGATTGGTTTAGGATAAAAAAAAACCTTCCCTGTTTCATTCACACCATGCTAAATTAATGGTTTTCCTGGCAAGTCTCAGAGCAGTTTTTCTTCTTCTGTCCTTCTTATTTGTTAGAAGAGCTGGGACATTTTTCTCAGGTTTACTGACATCTGCTTACTTTTCAGTAAATGTACTCTGGCATCATTCTGCAATGAGAGCTTTTGGAAGGAAACAAGGACTTGAATGAAGGACAGGTATTTTGGTTTCCATAATAATTTCTTTGTTCAGTTTTTCTAAACAAACTATTTTTGAATTTTAAGTGCCTGCTTTGTGGATTATTTAGGTCAGAGGTCACGAGATTTATAAATCATCCTAGAGTTTGCAGAGCAACACTCCTCCATCCCCGAATCCTCTATGTTTCATTGACCTTTCGGTTTAGTAGATTGATTTCCTTTTTTGATAAGAGAGTGAGACTTAGAAGGATAATGTGATGAGAAGATGCAGACGTGGCTCTTCTTTCTTTTCAGAAAAGACAGGGATCCGTCTTATTATTGCTGCTTTATTATGGTAGGAATAATTGGTATTGATAGCAGCAATATAAAAAATAATTGCAGGGTGTTGAGAATGTCCTGTGTGGCCCACAAATTACTTGTTGTTCAGTGTCTGACTCTTTGTGACCCCATGGACTGCAGCACGTCACGCCTCCCTGTCCCTCACCATTTCCCGGAGTTCACCCAAGTTTATGTCCACTGAATCGGTGATGCCACCCAGCCATCTCATTCTCTGCTGCCCTCTTCTCCATTTGTCATCCATCTTTTCTAGCGTCAGGGTCTTTTCCAGTGAGTTGTCTGTTTGCATCAGGTGGCCAAAGTCTTGAATGAATTATTCATGAATTCAGATTGTTAATTATTTACTGTAATCATTATAGTTCTCCAAAGAAGTAGGTGCATCCTTTAATAGATGAAGAAGTTGGGGTTGAATCCATCGATTAACTCTCCAGTCAGACAGGAAGTCAGTGACAGAGCTGAGATTTGAACCCATGACTGCCTCCATCCCATCTCATATTCCAACGTCACTACTCCTACTTTGCCATTTACAAAGCTTGTCCTTCCGCTGTCTCCAGGCAGAACAATTAGTATTATGTTTTAATTCTTCACGTTCAGGGCATGTTATTTGCATTTTACAATCATATATGCCTGTTAGTTAAAGAACTGTCACCAAATCTCAGTGTGGTTCTTCCCATCTAGAGTAAGAAATAATTACATTTATTTTTTCTGTCCAGTGTAAATATTTCTCTTTCAGCTGCCTGGATGTACACTGGTTTGTCCCCCAGACATTGCTGTTCTGTCCCTCAATGAGCAGCAAGTGACAGAAAACTTTCCAGTGTTCCTGGATGTTGGCAGAAAGTGTTTGAAAATGTTGGCTTTATATATTCGTCCCAAAACATGAGTGTGGATTCTTTTCTCTTTCTGTTCCTTTGGTTTCCTTTCACAGATGCTTTATATAAAGACCAGGGAAGGCCCAGGCTGAATCCGCTCGAGTTCGTGCAGCCCTCAACACCATCAGGATCACTCTTGCCCTGAATGAGGAGTTCATTGTGCTCCAAGACATTATGTTGAAGCCCTTAACTGTGAACTCTCAGTCAAGATGCTAGACTTGCCAGTTAGTTACACAGAAACTATTCTGTCTGGGCTGGAATGTGGCAGTTAAGGCAGAGGAACTTTGATCTTCAAGATAAAGTGGATACAGACACTAACGCACTGTTGCCATTTTACCCCAGTTTTAATTTGTATGGTTTTTTTTCTCACTTTAATCTAAATTCATTAAACCTCTATCTAGTAAATGGTGGGATGACACATATCAATGAGTATTTTGTTAGGAAATATTTAAGGACAGCCAGTGCAGTCATTCCCCAAGACCTGCCCACCCCCACCCCCACCCCCAGTCAAGAATTACAGGGATGTTTAGTTATGTCAGTTAGTTTTCTTTTAGAATGTGTGCCAGACTTTAATCTCTGGGTTTGATATTTATGTGGTTATTTATTTAATCTTTTAACCCTGTCAAAGTTGTCTTAGCCAGCTCTAAGATGGCAGTAACCATAACAAAGTCACAGCATTTATATTTATTAAGCTCTTACTATATTCCTGGCAATGTGTTTAAGGGCTCTGCTTACTGTATCTCATTTAATCTTCACTAGTACCTGATGTGGAAGCCATCACCCTTAGCATCATCTTCTTCCTGTTAGAAGTAAAAATAATCAGGTGGACAGAGATTCAGCCATGACCCGAATTTGTACAATAGTGGGTAAGAGAAAGCACGGGGCTTTGAACCTGGGTATTTGGACTTGGGAGCCCTGTTCATCTGGCTGCCTGGCTCCTCGTTTGTTCTGTGGTTTGGGGCAAGTAAGCCCACCTTCAGGAACTTGTTTCCTGATCTGTGGGAAAAAAATGTACTCTTACATTTCAGCTTATTAAGGAGACCAAATTAGCATATGTAAAAAAAAAACAAATCCCTGTACGCTTTTTAAGAAATATGCAAATAGATGAGATGATTTTAATGGCATCAACACCTTCTAAAGATTATGTTTCTATATTGCCAATTCTATGAATAATCACAGAAAATAGATTACCTCACTTATAAACAGGACCTCTGCAATGGGCCATCAATGTAATGTTATTGTGATTTTTGCATTTATGTTGTTGCTGATGGTAAGCCATATTATGCTTTAGGGTGAAGGTCACTGAAAACAATTCTATATTTTATTCCAGAGTACCACCCTTACATATTGATTGAATGTTCAGGATTCCCAGGTGGTTCAGTGGGAAAGAATCCATCTCCAATGCAAGAGACGCAGGTTTGATAGCTGGGTTGAGAAGATCTCCTGGAGAGGGAAATGGCAGCCCAATTCAGTATTCTTGCCTGGGAAATCCCATGGACAGAGGAGCATGATGGGCTACAGCCCATGGGGTCACAAAGAATCAGACACGACAGTAATGACTAAACAACAACAATTGGATGTTTATTGTCCTCTTGTGCCCATTAATACTCTTTGCTGGGGGAGGGAAGACTGACAATTATAAAAACAAAAGAAATGGATGTAATAGTTCTGCTTGTAGCCAATGAAATGAGGTAAATAGTTGGATCATTGTTACAAAAATGTTATCAGCGTGAGTAGACAGATTTAGCATTTACAAAATTACTCTCCAAAAAAGGCAACCTAAACCCCGCTTATACAGTAGCAGAAGTTTTGATACTGAATCAAATTGCCTCAATCCTTCTTTTCCCCTGAGTAGACAGAGCTGCAAAATAGAATATTTTTAGAGGGAACACTTACCACAAAAAGTTTCTTCTAAAATTTAATTTGGCTTCTTAAAATATAACACCGTTTTATAAAAAGCACAGATATTTGACCCATGCAGTGCATATTTTATATTCCTTTGGGTATTTATGAACACATGATTTAGTAGTTTTTATGTTCACTTAATTTGTTTCCTTAAGAAAGACAGGTGTGGAACATGCACCTGTTTGTGTGTGTGTGCGTGTGTGCATCTGAATGTGTGAAAATGCAGCTTAGGGATTACAGCAATTTAGTGAAGGTCATAAGTGACCTGCCGTGCCCTTGAACATGCTGTTTATAATTGCTGTGGTTAGTTTTTCTTCTCACTGTTTTTACCTATAATGTCAAAACACAATTATATGGAGTTGGTATGTTCACTAATAGCAGTTTATCTCTGCATGGTTTATAGACAGAGTCAAAAGCCAACAACTATAATTACATCCATGTTTCTAACTTAGCAGCAAGCTAGAGAAGTGTGGTTGAAGTATGCTGTGGGTATAGTGCAGCCAGTAGGAATTATAGGGTAAAGTCATTGCTTTGCATTCTTTTGGTTTTACAATAATTGTTACTTAAATTTTGTTTTCTGGATTTTACCACTGTCTGTTGTGTTTATATGACCACATAAAGAGTAGTTGAGTTATGTGTCTCTCCACTCTATTTTTCTACTGCTTGCCTTCCTCTATAAATGGACTGGTTCTCCTTTCACTTTCTTCTGACTCAGCAAACAGTACATTACAGTTAATAGTTTTCTGAAGCAGCCTGATATTCATGCTCTATGGAACCCATAAGACTTCTCCTATTTGCATTTTATGTTTAATTGGATAATTGTGGGAACCATGTTGAACTGTTAACAACTGTCAAGCCTTTGATTAATCTTTTGAATGTTCATTGGCATGGTTCAAGTTAGCAACTGCAATGCAGATTTTTGTTTGGGCTTTTTGTTTTGTTTTTGTTGCTGTTCTCATGATTATTTGAGGGTGTTAAAAGGATTTATCTGGAAAAATATATGTAATTTCCCATTTTGGCTCACCTTACATATTGCAGCAAAGAAGAGGCAATGCAGTTTTTGGATCACTAATTTATTTGCATGTGAGATATTACAATCTAGGAAATCTCCAGAAAAATTACTACAAGATACCATCTTATATTTTGAATGACCTCAGTGATATGAAATACAAAGGAGAATCTTTATTTCAGAAACAGTACTGAGTTGAGTCCATAGTTTGGAAGCAGTAATTAAAAGGGAACCTTCATAAATTTGAAGAATATTTGGTATTGAATCATAGAACTAGAGATGAATTATATAGAAAATAATTTGTTTACTTGTGTTTGTTCACTTCATATGGGTCTCATATGATATGAAATGAACTTCAGAATTAACGTAGCAGAAAGTTCTATTCAAACATAAATAACTCTCAAGCACCCCTAATTTTTTTTGTCTATTTCACTTTAAGTGCATGTCAGCATGCTTGTGGAACAATAAAATGTTTGCTTTTCTTTTAGTACCCTGTAGGTATTTAAGATATCTGGCCTAACATTATACAGTTTTGGGAGTTTGTGTGCATGTATTTTGGTATTGGATAGAGAAAACAGATACATAGTGGAAAAGTTAGAACGAATAAATGAATATTTACAAATAAATCCTAAAGACTTTCCCTGAATGCCATAAAGACTTATAGGGGCTTGATACTGTTTGATTAGTCTCTGTATTTTCCTTATGTTGATTGAAACTCACTCTTACTAGAATGTGTACTAAGAAATGTAAGACTTTGTTTTATGTTTTATTTCAGAGTAGAATTTTGGATAGCACTATTTCCAGGCTTTAAAATATTATTTTTAATTGTACTTTGTTGTTTAGTTGCTAAGATGTGTTTGACTCTTTGAGATCCCATGGACTGTGCCCTGCCAGTCTTCACTGTCCCTGGGATTTTCCAGGCAAGAGTACTAGAGTGAGTTGCCTTTTCCTTCTCCAGGGGATCTTCCTGACCCAGGGATTGAACCCGCATCTCCTGCATTGGCAGACAGATTCTTTACTGCTGAGCCTTTCAGTTGTATAGTGACACTCAAATAGTTTCTCATTGTAAGAGCTGAAGTAAATACAGCTAAAATTCCTCCAACCAATTTCTGCTCCTGTCCAAGGAAACCACTGTTGCCAATTGGATCTGTCTGGGCTTTCTCCTATATCTCAGGACTTACTTTGTTCTTGTTTTGCTGTGTGCCCTGGAGAGTGTTCTGTTGGTCACAAAAGAGATGTATCCTCCAAGGAGCCACAGATCTCACCTGGGTTTCCGTCCTGAACTGTCTTCTAGGTTCTCCCTTTCCTAACACTGTCTGGTGCAGGAATGAAATTCTTTGTGAACTGGTTGCTATAGGAGGAGACTAGCCAATGAGATGCCTCATTTTTAAAGGCATGTTGGAAGATCTCCTGGAGAAGGGAATGGCTACCCACTCCAGTGTTCTTGCTTAGAGAATCTCATGGACAGAGGACCCTGGCGGGCTGCAGTCCATGGGGTTGCAAAGAGTTGGACACAACTGAGTGACTAACACTTTCACTTTCATAAATTGAATACTAAACATAGGAGCATTGATCTTATAGGAAATACATCTAGTTTTAAAATCAATAAAATCAGGTTGCCGGGGTAGGAAAGATTGAAGTGTTAAAATTGGTGGGGATAGATCTTCCTGAGTAAAGATTTGATGCTGGTGGATAAATAACAGCATTCTTTTTAAACTCTTGAGTTTGTGATTGTGAGTTTATGTGTTTATTATGTATGTATGCATGTGCCCATATCCAACTATTTCTTACATCAGCCCTGTGAGGCAAGCTCTGTTATTATCTCTATTTTTTTTTGTATATATTTGAAGAAACCAAGGTACCAAAAGGTTAAGTCATCTGTCCAAGGTCACAGAACTAGTAAGTGGTGGAATTAGGATTTGGACATAGGCAATTTTGTTAATCTATTATTTTAGATCAGATCTTAAGCTGGCTTAGTGAAGCTAATCCAGGATAGGAATAACCTCTTTAGCAGACTTTGTACTAAACTAGATATACAGAGCTCAAGATTAATTTCTCTTCCTTGGAAATAAAATACTGGATTCTACCTGTCATTTCCAGAGTGTGTTGTTTTGAAGTACCATCTTGGATCAAGTTAATAGGTTGGAATGGGCACTTCAGCTGCTTGTAAAGCAATCCTGCTACTTATGTTGAAAGTGTGTTTTGGTGCTTTAGTCAAATGCCCACAAGACGTGGGGGAAGGAGGATTATTTTAGATGAAGAATATGCAAGAGGAATCTAACACCAATTCTCACCTCTTGAGTTTGCATGATTTTTATAAGACCATTGTTGGGAGCTTGGGAGCTTTATGGTAATTGAACCTTCCACTGAGGCTCTTAGAGGTGCTCTTCAGCCACCTCCTAATAGGATAACTGGAGAGAAAGAGTGAGGAAGGAGTGTGTAGAAGGAGCCAATTCAAACTAGAAGCAGCACATGGTAAGGCCTGTAAATGTTCATCCAGGAAAATGTTTTAGGTTGAGTTGTAGATGAGCAACTTACCTCCAACTAGATTTGTACTTTGTTTCCTGAAGTATGTTATTTCAATTCCTCCTGCCTCATAACCTTTTCCTTATAGTGTCCTTAGAGCTCTTCCACTTGCCATCTCTAAGGAGACAGTCTGATGACTGTTAGCCTCAGCTTCCCTATTTGGGTTTTCCATAAGCTCTCAAGCTTAGCAGTCTTAGGTAAAATGTTTGTGTGAAAGGTAATGGAAAGGGGATATAACTTTGAGAATATATTTATTAATAATGAAAACAGGATGCACAGCTTTCAGGCCTGATAGACTTCTTTCATTCATGGAGATCCATAGACATAATATTCTGTTATTATTACATAGTATAGAAGAAGGCGCTTCCCTGGTGGCTCAGATGGTAAAGAATCTATCTGCCTGCAACGCAGGATACCCAGGTTCGATCCCTTGGTGGGGAAGATCCCCTGGAGAAGGAAATGGCAACCCGCTCCTGTATTCTTGCCTGGAGAATCCCATGGATAAAAGAGCCTGGCAGGCTGCTGTCCATGGGGTCTCAAAAAGTCAGACACAAATGCATGACTAACACTTTCACTTTTAAGGGCTCTGCTAGAGGACCTGGCTACCACTTTTGTTTCCATTACCAGTTACGGATACTTAAGCTTCGGTTTCACCATCTGTAAAATGGTGTTAGTATTAGTAATAATTCCAGAGGATAATTTTGATAATATGCATGGAAGGGCTTTGTGAACTGTAATTGGGTGCTCCTCCTCATGTGTATGTGTGTGTGTAAACAGGTGGTGGTTTAGTCTCTAAGTTGTGCTCAACTCCTGTGACTGCATGAACTGTAGTCTGCCAGGCTCCTCTGTCTGTGGGACTTTTCCAGGCAAGAACACTGGAGCGGGTTGCCATTTCCTTCTCTAGGGGCTCTTCCCACTCCAGGGATTGAACCCTTGTCTCCTGCATTGCAGGCGGATTCTTTGCTGTCTGTGCCACCAGGAAAGCCGTCCGTACAGATATTTAGACATCTTTTTGTTTACTCTCTCTCCCTGCACTAATGAAAAATGCCTGAGACTATGAACTTTGACTTATTCTTGACACCTTGCTTAATATGTAGTACTGGTAATCTTTTTGTATTGAGCCTATTTTGGATTTTTAGCCTCTCTTAGATAGCTTACTGAAAATCTAAAGTTAATCCATACATTTTTTTTTTTTTTTCACTCAGTGTGCCTATAGTTGATAGATGGAGCAGACTTGTACTGCTGGGAAATGTTAGGGACACAGGACAAGGTTTTAGCCTCAGGCCCTGACTGGTGATACTTTCTTACAGTCCTAGTTTTTCACTTTCTCCAGAGAAAGTCACCGCTTATGAATCATGCTGAGGGTAAAGGTCTAAATTCCCTGTGTACAGTCCAAACGTTACACCTTAGTAATGCTTCTTCCAAGGTCCTGCCCCATTCCCTGGCTCACCTTTATTTTTCACGTTTTGTTCTCTAACCTCCACATCTGAAAGTTCTAGGCTGTGCTTGCTCATAGCTTTACGTATTTTCTTTCCTGATGTCTGAGACGACTGCTGGAGGAGTACACTGGTCTTCCTTTTCCATACGGTTGTTTGTTGATTTCTATGGATGTTTCAGACCATTGAACTGTCCAGGTTTGGAGGTCCAAAGAAAGACTTCGATTGAACATATGTGTCTTGTTAGCAGTGTTATGACAAATAGCAGCAGCTGTATAAACTAATTTCTATAGCTTCACACAGGGGACTCAATTAACAATGGACCACTGTCAGCATTTAATCCTTTCTACCTCTTGGTTCTTGTGGACTTTTCTATTAGGTATCAGGATTATTCTTACCCACAAACAGAAGAAAATGTCAAAATTTACAAATCAATTGAATGTCCCTTTGGTGTTTTCTAAGGTGACCTGGAGAAGAGAAGACAATTATAATGATCATTTTATTCATCCTAATTAGAAACATACTGGTCATGAGGATGGTTGTGACAGAATTTATGGGTCACTTTGCTTTGGAGTTGTTTTTGAAGTTAGCACCGGAGTCTGGTCTTGAGTGCTAAACCTCTGAAGTTTAGAATGACTATGGCATAAACAGGGCAGCAAGGAGCTTCTCCCAGATATACTCATAGAGACAGACACTTCTTTGTGAGCTGTTTGTCATGTAGAAGTCGACTTTTGTGTATAATAATCTGAAGACATGAGAAATAACAATCTCAAGTGATCTTTTACCACATTAGGTAATTTCTATGCTTGTTTCTTTCTCAGAAAAAAAAGAGGGCACATTGGATGTTCAAGTACAGTGGGGAATTTGGAAAAGCAGAGTTATAGCTTTATGATAACAATGAACAAAAGTTCAGGTTCAAGTTTAAGTATACTTGACATTTGAACTTGTTTGAAACCCTTACTTTGGGTCTATCTGCAGAGGACATCTGAAATTCCTTTGGCTTCTGATCTATGGCAAGTGAACAAGAATGAATGACAAAGGGATATAAAGATAGAGCTCAAACAAGTTGTTGTTAATTCTTTCTTTCACCTAAGAGGACTAATGAAAAGCTTAAATTACTAAATTCAGACTAGACCATTGCCGCTACTTGCCAAGCAGTACATGCTTGTGCGTCTGTCTAATCCATATTTGAAAGCCACAAACAGAAGCACATAATTTGGCAAAACACCAAAAACATGCCTCGGCACACTTCTAGAGAGTCTTCCAAATGACTTATTGATTCAAAAATTTTAGAGTGTGTCTGTGTGTGTGTGCATGCAAGTACACATATATTCATATTGCTCAGATGCTTCAAGTAAGTTCTGCCAGCAAACCGTGTGTATTATACTTGTTTCAGGAGCAGGGGGAGTTGAGGACTTTCTTTCAAAATTCTGAATTATAGAAAGCAAAAAATAAAGCTGATTATTGGGCAGTTACTTTCTCTTTTACTTTCAGGATAAGTGCAAACTTATTACTTAAAAATGCTCCCCAAAGCACAACATATAAAGCAGTTTATCCTTAAGGTTAAAATATCCAATTTGTTTTTAAAATGTATTTTGAGGTTTTGTTTTGTACACATGGGTCACAAGTAGTAACTCATTATAAGAAAAGAAGTCTTCATAGCACCATGAATAAATTTCTTACATTGATAAATTATTCTTTTACCAAAGTATTGTTCCTTTGCCAGGTTTCTGTTTGATGTAGAAAGGATACACTTTTTAAAAGCACATAATCTGAATTTAATCCAGAATACTTGAAGATATTTAGAAAGTAACTACATGAAGTTATATTAACAAGACAGATGTGGAAGACAAATGGTCCATAAGAAATTTCTGGTGTGGTCTACTTCCCCTTGCATGAATATTATTTTTTAAAGTCAAGGGCTTTTCTGTGTAGCATTTTATTTAAACATTGCAAGCTTCCCTTAGACATTATTATTCCTTATTTGTTGTTGTTTAGTCACTAAGTCGTGTCTGACTCTTTGTGACCCTGTGGACTGTAGCCTCCAGGCTCTTATGTTCCGGGTATTCTCCAGGCAAGAATATGGAGTAGGTAGCTATTTCCTTCTCCAGAGGACCTTCCTGTCCCAGGGATAGAACTCACATCTCCTGTCTCCTGAGTTGGCAGGCATATTCTTTACCACTGGGCCACCTGGGAAGCCCATTCCTCATTTAAGGAAGAGGAAATCAGAGCTCAAAGAGTTTAAAATAAGCTGCCCAAAGTCACACAGCAAGGAAGTAGCAAAGGCAGGATCTCTCTGAAGCCTGCCTGAGTCCACAAATTAGGCCCTGGACACTCCACCTCTCAGCCTTCTCAGATCCATCCCTTTGAATTGCAAGCCATACTGCTGTGAAGGTAATTGCACGTGGAGTATTTTAATGTATTTCCTTATTCACTTTTGTCTTTTATTTACACCATCTTATTTAATATTTATCTCAGTTTGATGAGATAGATATTGTCCCCATTTTACAACTGAGAACCATTAAATCCTCACCCAACAGGTAGTCAAGAGCTGAGCTTAAGTATGGGATCCTTCCTCAACTGTTTTTTTTCTGTTGCAGTTTAAATGGCTCCAATCCAGAGAAAATCAATGCTAGGCTCTGTATCTCATACTCAAAAGTTAAGCATGATAAAGCTAGAACTTTGGGGCTTAATTAAAAAAACCAAAAAAAAAAGAAAGAAAGAAACCTACAGTACCTGACGATGTAATTCTTTGTAAGCACCTTCTTACATTACAGGCGCAAATTGGTAATTGGTTGAGCTATGTATGTGTTCAAACACATTTTGGTTATGATTGAGTTCCTTTTTTTTCTTCCTAGTTTCAAGGAAGTTTGTGATATTCTGGTAGGGGGTTGACCATAACAACTTTTAGTCTTTTGGTTTCATTAGGCATAATAGGATTAGATAGACTAAGGCGACTGAATTCACACATGTTTGGGAACGCATGTACACCTGTGGTGGATTCATGTCAATCTATGCCAAAACCAATACAGAATTGTAAAGTAAAAATTAAAAATAAATAAATAAATTAAAAAAAAAAATGGGGAGGGGAGATGGGGAAAAGAGTTAGATGGGGAGAAGGAATTAGTTGTCCCTGTTTTATTTATCTATTTGCAACACCATTTGAAAAATTTCACAGGAAGGTGTTGTCCTTCCTGCAGGCTTCATTTCGTATCAGTTTCTTAGTGTCCAGGGAAGGAGAGTATCATACTCATGACCTTTCAGATAAGTATTTGTGATGAGGAAATTAAAAGGCTAAAGCCTTAAGCTCGAATGTGTAATCGGGTTCTTGCTCACATGCATTTCATGATCCCTCAGGGTAATGCTGGTGGCTGGGCTGACTCAGGAGGTAGCCTTGAGAGTCTTCCTGGCCTGGCAGGGTT
This sequence comes from Oryx dammah, assembly GCF_014754425.2. Classification (NCBI taxonomy): domain Eukaryota; kingdom Metazoa; phylum Chordata; class Mammalia; order Artiodactyla; family Bovidae; genus Oryx; species Oryx dammah. The sequence goes on from NW_024070185.1 coordinate 29,245,700, forward strand.
TCGCTGCCATCCAATGTACTTTGTGCTCACTCTTTATTCCAGCTGTATTTATATCCCTTTATTAATCCTCTTACTCTGACTTTGAGATTGACAGTTACCAAGACCCCCAAACTTGTGAATTCAAGTGTGTTCCTCTAGAGGAGGTGAACGTTGATTGATAAAGGAGAAGCTGACATGAGATCGCAAGAAAAGTAATGAAGTCTGGATCACTCATTTAAATACGTGGCACAGATGGAGAACTTGCAGGCCTGAGTGCATGCTGGGAGGCAGTCTTGGCCCAATCCACGCAAACTCTCATCACAAATTACCGTCAGTGCCATCTACGATGCTGAACTGAGGTCCGTCGGATAGACTGAGGCAGGGACTAGCGCTAAGAACTTTTAGCCATTGGTTATCCGCTGGATTTTATCATGTGAATGGTCTAGGACAGTAATTTGACTTTTTCTTGAAACAGATCAACTAGAAACCTCTCTTTTATTGGTCGCCTAAACAATGTTTCCAAAAGTTAACTAACTGCCTAAGTTCAGTTGATTTGATTTTCTCAAGAAATCAGTTAATTTCACTAAAAAACACACAGAACTCTGCCACCTCTTGTGTGGTGCTTAAACAGTGTTTTCAAAAGATGATTATCCTTCAATCAGAGTGGAGGAGGTCCATTTTTTATTTTAACAAAAAGATACTGCTTACTCCCTCTTTTTGGTGAATTTTAGTCTATTTAGACTTAATTCTTATGCCTCATATTGAACATTTGTTCTAGAGAAATGTGATCCCAGGAGTGCTGGGGATGTGCTGTTCAGACGGCGCTGTGCTTTAGGTTTCTGTTCCAATCTAAGATTTCAGAAGAGTCAGTAACTGCGAATAATCTAAAAGGGGAAGAGTGAAGAATGCTTCTAACTTTCCTTTGAAATGAATAGCTCTGCTAGAGCAGCAGCTATTAGAAAAACAAAAACAACAAAGAAAAGCTGCCCAGCTCAGCACACAGAGGTAAATTTACTTACATCAGACTGAAAAATGAGGGCTGGGCTTTGAAAAGACATCCCTTCTGACTAGAGGAAAGCTTGTAATTTTGGCATGGCTGCAGCCCTCCTAAGCCCCTGAGAAATTCTGAAAAACATTACAGAAGACTGTTCTTAATATTAATGGATGTCTTCCTGTGTGTGTGTGTGTGTGTGTGTGTGTATGTGTGTCTATGTATGCACAGGGAAGAAAAATGCCAGCCAGGGAAGGGAGAAAGAATGAGAGAGAAGGATTAGGTAGAATGAAGAACTACCAGTGAAAGTGTCTCATTTCTGCAAAATCTTTTGCATCTGTCATTTTCTACTCTTCATCCAGTAGAGTATCTCAAGATGATTTTCAGAAGAACCCCAGCCATTTAGACACTTCAGGTTATTAGCTTTGCGATACTATGGCCCTCTTAACAAACTCTTCCTAAAATACTTTGTAGATAACATGACTCACTGATATAATCTCAAATCATGGTCTTATCTGTTACATGACATCAGAGGTGAAAAAAAGACTGATTCCCCGCGTCTAGCTGTGGTGAGCATCACATCGTGTTGTGCTGTGGTGAACAGTTTCAGGGGCACCAAGGGCCTGCAGCTCTGTCTCTTGGGAGGGGACTTTTCCTTTGCAGCTTAGCTTCAGGAAACCTGAACATTTGTGTTTTCAAGACCACATACCATTGGGAAGGAAGTAGGGGTGGAGATGCGTGCTGAGATTAAGTGGCTACGAGAATCCCTGTGCTGTGCAGGATCTGGGAACCGCTAGGGTTTCTGTAGCCCTCTTTCTGGCATGCCTTTAGAATTTTCGAAGTTCTGCTGACAACAAACACTGATACTTGCTAAGGATACTCTTTGCAGAATAACGTGTTGACTTTTCAGGCCCTTCCAGACAGACTTCTGTACAGCTTGCCTGACCAGCATGGCTGTAAATTGTGTGTGTGTGCTTGTCTCAGGAGACAGACGGATACCTGCTGCCTTAGAGTCCACCGCCATACTTCTTTGGGATACGTAACTGTTACCTATCATGGTAAAGGAATTTAATAATTGTGGGAAACAGTTGTTCAAAAGCAACTTGGAGATTATTTTCAGGAAGGAGGTGTTAACTCCTCCTAGCCCTGAGTCAATCTCTCTGTTTTGGGCCACTGGCCCACGTTACCTTTAAGGACTCTGGCCTTTTCTGGCTCAACATGTGGACCAGTTATGCAGATAGTAAACAGAGAGCCAAACTTCTTTTCAGGATTGACAATGTGGGGAAAAAAACAGAAAATGCCCCCATTTAAAAAGGGTGCCTTGATTTGCTGTGGAGTTTAAAGCTGGGAGCGTGTTTTCCCAGACGTGTAGCAAATAGTTCTGTAGCATCGCTGCCTAATAAGTGATCTCCCTGGCCTGTTGTGGCCACGCATGTTTTCCTGACTTAGGACTGACCCTCTTCTTATAATCTTAATTCATTTTTAGTCTAGGCTGACTAAATCTTCTGATTTGGCAGAGTAGAGTGTCCGGATTGCCGTTGTTATGTTTGCTCTGGATTTATATCTTAAGTTGAGGTTAAGTAACATATTTACATAAATCAACTCAGCACTAGATTCTGATACAGAATTGTTTTAGTGAGAGAGAGAGAGAAAAAAAAATGAATTGTATTGCTTCCTGAGATTTGCTTTCATTTTATATTAAACCTCAAAGGATTTATCAATTTAACATGTTCTGTGTTAAAAGGAACTCTTCTGTGGGTTTTGCTTCTTATAAAAGAGAATGAAAAGAAGTTTATTTGCCAGAGCTGGTTATATAGCTTTTGCTACAATGGGATGACTTTTCTAGAGGTAGAATGTAAAATATAGTAAGCCGATATCATTTAGCAAAAATATCAATATGCTTTTATTCGTGTTTTCTTATGGGCAGCACAAGGACTCTAAAAAATTTGAAAAGTTCTTTCAGTAATAAAGATACTGCAGAAAGGTAAAGAGGTTTTAAATTTATGGTTGCCAGTATTTAATGGGAGTACTTTTTATTGTGATTCATGCAAATGTCTTTCCAGAATTTTATTTCTTTTAAAATAATGGCAAAGAATATGTCATGGCTGTATTGGATGGGTCATCTATTAATTCATACTATCATAATGAAAACGTTCAGAATTTGGGGATAAGATATTTAAAAAGATATCTTATCATTGCAAATGCCAGAAATATATAGAATGAGCAAGAGATTGCTGGTTATTTTAAGTTTATTGAAAAACTACACTGAAAACTTGCTACTTTCAATACTATGAAATATTAGCAAAACACTACTGGCTGTGAAATATAATGTTAAATGTCTGACTTTAAATTTTAATATTTTTATGACTACTGAACAGAATTTGCCTAATTTTAACAATGATGGTTTTATGCGTTCATAAAACTAGGAAATGCTAAGTAACTTCATGACAGGTTTTTATTTTCATTTTGAATATATTTTCTTACTAGACTATTATTAGCATTGCTAAAATATCCTTCTGTACTTAGGGGAGATATTCTGTCTCCTGGGTTCTTGCAAGTGTATCTAACCAAGTGAAGGGGGTCGCATTAATTTTGAACAGAATAGTTTTCGTGGTGGGATGGCTTTGTATTGTGTTTTGCTTTGTTTAAAGAAATTATTATTGACTCCTTAAGTGTTCTTCTTGAGGTTCCATATTTCCTGACTTTATCTCATTTTGCACCATTTAACGTTAGTATGGCTGTCTGGCCAACCACTCATCCTTTTTTATCCATTCACTTGAGAAGATAGGATCCATATTTCCAGTCTCTGCAAGGTGGAAGCATGTGTTTTGTCCAGCTGAGTCTCTTGATCTGTTTTTTTTTTCCTGGTCCTAATACATGTTTATTCCTACATGTGACAAATCTGCAGTCATGTTTTCTTTCTGAGTTATAATGACTCAGATGTCATAATTAATTTGATGAGCAGGTGGGGGTTATTAGCCTTGTGCTTCACTTGCTAATAGCTGCACAGTTTTTCTAAAGTACTCTTTCAACTAAGGAGGCATTTCTTCACATAGAATAAACAGTACGGCACAAAAGCCTCAGTTAGATAACTATCCGTGGGCTTGAAAAGCTGCCAAGCAGATGTTGTTATTGGAGCTGGCCCAGGCGAGATTGGGCAAGGCAGATGCTCGCGGGGCGGGGTGGGGGGAGGAGAAGGGGGAGGAGATGTAAGAGAGCAGAGGTTGTGGGGTGGGGGGAAAGGGAGGTTCTACAGGACTCTTGCTTGCTTTGCAGGGGTTGGGCCAGATTTTGTTGGGGTGGGAGTCATCTTCTCATGAGCCACCTCCATGGTGATGGCCTCCTGTTGGCCTCTTGAAATGTACATAAATGAGGATGGGGTGGGGTTGGAGGGGACCCTCTGTAAATATCCACATGGGAATGAATCCTTGTGTTCATCCAGAGGGCTGAGACTTCTGGTTTGCATTAGGGCGGCTGTGTGCAATTTTTGAAGGGCCTACGGAGACTCTGCTTCATACCTACCCACATATGTAATGGACATGACGGCCCTGACATTTACCAGAACTCATAGGTTCTGCTTTATTGCTATAAATTAGGTTGTGCAAATTTAAGACAAAATACTGTTTTGTTTCCTGTCACCTCACCATATAATTTTTTTTTTCTGAGCCTTCCCCACTCTTTATTAAAATATTGTGAAGCAGCAGCATACTTTAAAAAATGAAAATCAATCTTGGAATGTGTTAGATTTGTATGAGGTAAACATGTGGCAGGTTTAATCTAAGCTGATCTTGTTTCTGTCTGTTGCTTTTTTTCTTTCTTTCTTTTTTTTTGGTGATCTAAGGCTTTTTAAAACTCATCTCTCACTCCCCTTCACTAGATTAAATTCTGTAATCTCATTTTTCTTTGAGCTGATCTCAAGCCAGTGGTCTGGGGATTTTATAGCCAAGGATAATTTTTGATAATGGGCTATTAAAACACTTGCAGCTCCTATCCTGTCTTTCAAATTAGTGTGTGCACAGATTGTCTTTCTGGGGAAAAAGTCTTTCCCTTGGCAATAAGCAACTGATTATATGTTACAACCAGCGTAAAAGCTTCCTGTAATGCTTATACCAAAAACATAGGTAAATAATAAATGATAAATAACAAGGCTGACTGTACAGTGGGAACAGCAGCTCTGCCCAGGATTTTTGCTTTATCCCGTGGAGAAAAAGTCCTGTTTTCCCTATTCAGACAGATTTAGTGTGTTCTGACAACAGGGTCATCTAACAGTTTCCTTAACGATGGAAGTACAGTGGCTGGAGACAGCTGTGTAAGGTCACGTAACTTTCATTGTTGTTTATAGTATGCTTATTAATAGGTTAAAATGAATAACTCCCTGGACAGAGGTCAGGTAGCACCTGTATAAATAATGGAATTTACCCTTCCAAAATATGTAATGTAAAATTAATATACATAGCTTACCACTTTTTAAAAAATTTAGTTCAGCATCCTTTCCTTTCTTTAATTTTCTGAAGTATGATTAAAGTAAAAATTAATGAGTCCTGAGAAGGCAAACAAAGCTGCTCCCCAATTCCCTATTTCAGTACGACTGAGATTTTGTTAGCATACAGTTAAAGCCAGTAGCCTCTCTCATTAAAAACGGTACCTGATTCTATGTTGCAATCATTTGTCAGAAGGAAAAATATTTTGGACATGCAGGCATATGGAACATAAAGTGATGTAAGGCCACCAGTTGTGAAACTGATGTGATGTGTGTTATGCTGAGAGTTGGCATGAATGCTTTTATTCTTCATATGTAAAATTGGGGTTCAGATGTGTCTATATGTGAAATGCATAGCTGCACTGTGTGCAGATAAGAACACATATGTCACAATACCATTTTTTACACCTGCATGCTTCATTGCTCAATAGCCTGATAGATGCATATGGCTGAAGTCATTCATTCTGTTGATTGTTCATACTTTTGGAAATGATGTTGTGATTTAGCAAACTGGATCTTGGTTGGGGAGCAATACTGAAAGCAAAGAAGTAGCACACTTTTGATTCTGAACCTTGTACTTAAGAATTCTAAAACTTCTTCAAATATTTCTAATCTAGTAAAGGGTTTCTCTGTATCCAGGCCTTCAACTGTATAAAATTGAAATCCGTTAGCTGGTAAAGTGGATGTTAATTCTGTCTCATATCTAGTAAATGGTGGTGCTGTACCCAGGCCTTCGACTGTGTAAAACTGAATCCAGAGCAGACATTATCAGTGCCTCTTTCATTGTTTTAATTATGCAAATAAGAAGTTCAAGGAACCTTTGTTAAATTCAGTAAACATAATGTATGCCTAGCAATATGCTAGTGTGCTAAATATTAGGGAACTATAAAGACCAATAAAGTATTGATCCTTATTCTCAGGGAGTTTATAATCTGATCTTGTAATGGAAATAGAAGCATAAAGCTAAGCACCCAAATTGTATGAAACAGATGGTAGACAATGATGTACAGACAGATAAAAAGTACTGTTGGAGTGGAGAGGAGGGAGTTAGTAATTTATGAGAATCCAGAGAAAGCTCCTGCAGTAATTCCCTGGTGGTGCAGTGGTTAGGACGCTGCACTTTCCCTACTGAAGGCCCAGGTTCAATCCCTGGTTAGGGAGCTAAGATCCCACAAGCTGCACATGGTGGGGCCAACACCAATAAAACAAGTCACAGAGAAGGCTCTCGTGACTTCTAGAAATGAGCTAGAAAGATGAGTACAGTTTTCTCGGACAGAAATGTGAGGGGGTGGGGCTCCTGGATGTTGGAATTAGCCCAAGGAAAGGTAAGTATTGGGAACGGGTACAGGCACATTGGTGGCTGTGGGTCATGAACAACCAGGGAGGCGGTGAGATTTTAGCTTGTGTAGGAATGGAGAGTCTCATAAGAGGCTAGACTGAAAGAGTAGAGTTGCTGACGGTTTCAGTTGCCACATTGAATAGTTTCCAGTGGGTACCTCTTCACAAGTCTCTTAAAAGTTATAATTAGATTGTCTTATATATGACAATTTTGACAGTAACATGAATGATGTATTGGAGAAGGGAGAAAATGGAACTGGGAAAGAGACATTTTAGGCCAGGCTTTAAAATTTTCATGTAAAATATTTGTCTTCTCCCTGTGTTTTGTATATTGCATATAAAGATTTAAAACAGAAGACATAGACTTCATATTCAATAATTTAAACAATTTTTATTGAGCACCTGCTATAAGCCAGTGATATTTCGAAGGGCTGTGGATATAATCATGAACAAGACAGATATGAGCTCTGCCCTCAGGGAGCTTGCCTTCTGTTGGGAAAGAATGATCAAGTCAAACCAACAAATTAATAAACAAGTCATTTCAGATTGTGATGAAACAAAGAGAATGTGATGATACCAGTATACAGATTAAACTGGAGATGATTATTGGGGAATCTCTGTTAGCTAAGGTCTTATGGGAAAGCCTTGTTGAGGAAATGGAATAGGAAAGGATGAGGAGTAGAGTAGTATCCTAGTATGTTTGATACTAGTTTGTGACCTCCGTTATCAATGTAGCTCTCATTAAAAGTCCCTTTCTGGCATTGGCACTTTCAGAGATGGTCTCAGGGACAGGTGATGCTTTCATGATTGTTAGAGAGCTCTCTATAAGAAGCACATCATGGTATTCCTGGATAGACTTCCATTTGCAGAATCCTCATTTAACTTTAGGTGGTCTTCACTGTAAACAAAATATTTAAGAAATATTTTATATGTAAAGACCCGTATATAGACGACCTTGCTTACTTTACAAAAACTGCATTTTCCTGTTACGTTGTTCATCGCCTCTCATTCAACGCGATACTATTCTGTGCCTCTGAGAAATCCCTTCCAGGCAACAAATTTGTTGGCATGCCTCTTTTCATCCTATGATGAGACTTGTGTAGTCAGTCTTATCGTTGTCTTCTCCCAGTATGACCGACGGCTCAGAGCTCAAAATTTGTGTGTGTTTGTCTGTTCGTCTCTGTTTGGAGTCTGTGATAGCAATTTCCGTTTCCTGTCTGTCTTTCTCTCTTGGATTTTCTGTTTTCATACATGAATTTTTGCAGTTCTCTGTTAAGCGAAGTGTCGTGTCGTTATTTGTAATAATAATAAAGATTAATCTTCAGATGTGATGCTTGGGATCTGACTGAGTACAGAACCAGCAGGAATGACCAGATTCTGGAGGTATTGATGAAAGAGAGCGTGATGATAGATGGACATGAAGGGTAAGGGGTGGGGGAGGAGGAGGAGATGGCTATACCGTGGGGAGAAGCCTAGGGCAGCTTCCAAACACAGGCAATCCAAGAGCAAGAGCAAAAGACTCAGATTTTAGTCAAACTGTTGGTCATATGCCCTGCTGAAATGACCTGTCTATTAAAAAGAGTGCTAGAGTAGAAAAGGAGGGTTCTGGTTAGGAGTACAGAATTGAGTGTAATTGAAAGCTTGGAAGTAAATGGAGCTATTAAGGGAGGGATTGTTTCTAGAGAAGATCTGAGGGCTGTGAATGGACCCCTGAGGGAGGCCTACAGTGAGTGTCTAAGGGAGAGACACTCCCATCTCCCACCCTCTGCATGTGTGTACACTGTCATCCCACTAAGATGACATATTTTATCCTCCATCCTGCCTCTGACTAGTTCTTGTTCATCCTTCAAGGCCCATCTGAGACATTGCAATACGTTGACCCCCCTTGTCTGAGACAGTGGCTTCTCCTTTGGGCTCTTACAGTACTTTGTACTTGCCATTAGTAGGACTTACCACATATTATTAGAATTGCTCAGTTCGTTCTTTTTCTCCCCACTGCCCTGTAAACTCTCCGAGATATCTTGCATGTAGCTGAATGCCTGCTGCATAGCTGACGCTCAATACACATTTGAGGGGTAAATAAATAAACTAGAAGAGTCATCCTGAACATGAGAGGAATGCTGTCTCAGAGATGTCAGGGAAGACAGATGAGTGTCTAAAGAGAAGGACACATAGTCAACATAAGGGTGCTCATGATATGCCTCCTGTCTCAGTCACCTTGGCTGCCATCATCAGATACTGTAGACTGGGCAGCTTAACCATTATTTCCCACAGCTCTAGAAGCCAAGAAGTCGAAGATCAAGGTGTCCGCAAGTTAGTTTTCATTCTGATGCCTCTTTTCATGGTTTGTAGGTGACTACCTTCTCATGGTGTCCTTATATGGCAGAGAGAGAACAAGCAAGATCTCTGGTGTCTCTCTTTATAAAGACAGTAATCTTGTTGGATCTTATTAGACTTCCTTGTAGCTCAAATGGTAAAGAATCTGCCTGCGGGTTGGGAAGTTCCTCTGGAGAAGGGGATGGCGATCCACTCCATATTCTTGCCTGGACAATTCCAGGGACAGAGAAGCCTGGCAGGCTACAGTCTGAGGGGTCTCAAAGAGGCAGACAGGACTGAGTGACTAACACACACACACACACACACACACACACACACACACACTCACAATCTTATTGGATCAAGGTCACAAGGGTGGGGCTGGGACTTCAATATATGAATTTTGGGCATGCACACAAATTTTAAGTCCATAATACCTCCCTCATAGCTGGGTACTGTTTGTAGTTTATACATAGATAGATAGATAGATTAGTAGATATTCCTAGTTGAAAGTACGATATAACATCAGATCCATAGTGGAAAGTGTGTAACTTTGCTCTGAATTCTGATCCAAAGGACTTTGCTGGGACAACCCACATATATACCTAGTTGCAGTAAATCAGTTCTGATCCAGTAATTTTTATGACTGATCCTGCAGAGTTTCTTGTGATATCCACTATATGTGTCTTTTTATTCACTTGGTGATGACTGAATGTGCTTAGACTGTAGCTTGAAAGGAATTTCATGAGTAGAAGGGTGTTAGGCTCAGGAATTTAGGGAGGGAATTTATGGAGCCTGATTTATTTTAAAATTAGATGATTATCTGCTTAGGTTGCTCTAGGCGTGGCTTTGCCTTAGGTGTGGGGATAGCCCAGATTTCCTTTTAAGTTTCTTACTGGCTTTCACATCCTCTGATTGGAATTTAAAAATTCATATTTTTCAGAACTATTTGAAATTTTTGTCTTCTCCATCTTCTAGAAATACTGTCTGTTGAAAATAAGGCATAGTCTGGAAAGAGTATCTCTATAGAGTTGTAGCAGAAGACGTAACAGAATCTTTGAATAATTAATGAAAATACTTGTCTTATTCTATAATGGATAATCCTGAGACACATAAAAACTCACCGCTGATCATTTTTATTTTTCTGAAGAAACCAATAATGTGTCTTTTATTCTCACCTAAATGCTCCTGTATACACAGATGTTAGTAGTTCCTTTGGTTTCTCTATTTTGATAATTATTTAACTTCTTGTAGTTACTTTCTTTATTCTTAAGAACATTATTATTGGGCATACACTTTTGAGTTTTGAAAAGTCACTTAAGTATAGAAATAACCTTCTCTGGATATAAGAATGGCTGTTGACTGGGCAGATGGAATAAGGCTGGGGTGTGTGATGGATCATGTCTCCTAGTATCAGAGAGGGAGGAAAAAAAGCATTTGACTTTTTGTATACAACATCTATCTAGTCTTAGTAGAAAGATTTGTTGTTTTTTTTTTTTTTTTTGTCAATTTAAAATGGGCATTTCTATATTTCTATAATGTTTGCTGGGAAATTTGTTTCCCTAAGGCCGGAAGTCTGGGCCAGAGGCAAACCCTTTGAAGTGTGTCTCCTTTCTTTGTACATTAAAATAAATCAAAACAAAACTCTAATCCCTTTATGATACTTGACAACCATGGGCTATTGTTCTGTACTGCATCAGCAAAATCACTCTTTCGCACTTGAACTGGAAGTTTTTTAGGGTTGCCTCTTTACCGCCTGCGTGTTTTAGGGGCAGAGACATGTCACAGGAGCAATACTAGTTTCTGGGGGGTGAGTGCTTGAATACAGACACTGATATTTGAGCTCATAGTTTGCACTGTTCACTTTCACTTTTCACTGAATGGGCTGCTCCGTTTGTCTAAGACTCACTTTCCCTTTTGCTCTCCCTAAGCTCTTCCACCACCGAGATCCATAATTATTCTCCATAATGAATACATAGCACAGATTCTTTGGGTGATTGGAGCTGTAAATACGAGGAATCTGGGTGACAAACCTGTGTATGGCCCTCAGTGCCCATTATTGTCACCAGTGCTGAATTTCATATATATGTATTTCTAAGGTTTCAGCCAGGCCACATGGGAAGTTGTGTCCCTCTTCTCTCTCCCTGCCCCCACCCCCATCTTTTTGGAATGAGTTTATGTTTTAATATTTTAAACATAGTTTTTTATCCATAGTCAAATACAAGTGTTGAGCTTGATTTAAAAATCAGGGTATTTGCTCTTTTTATGTCAGGGCAATGAAGGAGAGTGCTGGGAGAAAAAAATCTATCCTGGAAGAGAGTTTCTGCACAGGGAAGAACTGATGGCAACCATTTCTTCATGCTCATCCTTGAGTCTGCAGCTTTTGTGAAACAAGTGTCCTCATGCCATACAGAATGCCATCGAAACGTCAAAACACTTAAATAATATTTTAAAGGAAAGGCCTACCTTGTTTAACGGTAGTTTATTTAGAGGCTGCACAAATAACAAAATCATGTTATAGGTTAAAACAAAAAGCCATGGCAATCCACCCTATCACGCCTTTCCTTTTAGGGGAAGAGGGCCAGATGTTTAAACAATATTGCAAGCAGTGTGCAGACTGCAGCTCTTGGAGGCCTTGGGAAAGAAATCATGTCTGCACCCCTAGTGTTTCACAGTTTTAGACCCCTGACCTAGAAACAGTTTAAACAGATGTTTAGTTCAAGGGATTTATGTCGACATTGAAATTTTTTTCCCCCTTGGAAATGGCTGCCTCTAAAACTGGAGCTTTTTCTTCGAAAAATGACCAGAGAAACAAGGACATCTCACAACTTCATAGTTTCATGTTGCAAGTGTTCCCGGTGCAACAGAAACAGAACAAATAGGTACAAACCACCTCATCAGCCACTACTGTTCATGTGTATGGACATTTTTGTAGCCCCCACTTTCAGTTCTGTGTAGGTGAGCACAGACTTGCAACAGGAAGTTTGCTAAAGCAGAAAAGACATTGGAAAACCCCTTTGGATTATGAACCAGCTGAAATTATGGCTTCTCTTCCTCTCCTTATTTCTTTCCTTCTCTCCCTTCCAAATCTTCCTCTACCTCTTCTCCCAGAAATAATTCCTTTCAACTTTGATCCTGGTGTGTGGAGTTCATTCCATGACTTGGGTCAGTCAGGAACAGTGCATTGCATCATAGCTGCCTTTATGAAAGTGTTTATTTCATATCTGAAATGTTTTCATGTGCATTTGCTCTGCTTTGACTTGCAGAAGGGGAAAGAAAGTAGTTTTACTGGAGGCAAAACAGCCACCTGTGAAAACTAATTGCGTAGGTAGACGTTTGATGGTATCTCTGGGAGGGACCCAGCAGGAAGAAAGTAAATGTTCTTAATCTACAGGGAAATTACCTGTGTGCCAAGCTGACCCTCTTCATCAAAGCCAGGGTTGAAATATACCATCAAGTTGGTGGCCTCTGTTTAGGAGGCCGAGGTGGGGAGGGTGACAAGAAGGAGGAGCCCTGGAAGGTAGGTACGATTCATCAAGATGAACGGAATAGATAGAGGAAAAATGACAAATGCGATCTACTCAACTGAACCACCTCGTTAAGGGCTGACATGTGATGTGAATGTTCTATAGTCACTTTCAAACAAAAGCTTGAGATGTGACTCCTTCTTTCTTCCCTTCATCAAGTTCTCTTTTTAGTCTTAAGTCCTGCTGTTTTGGCTTTAAAAAAAAAAAAAAATCTTTCCTCTCCTTGATCCATCAGTCTAGTATACCCATGTGCCTTGCCATTGAAAGGGCAAAATGTACTGTGACGGAGAAACAGGAATCAGTGATGCAGGCTCCCTCTTGTTACCGTCTGAGTAGCTCTCTGACTGATTATACGCAAGTTTAGAAAGATCAGGTCCCATGGGGCCATACTATGTACCCACCGATAAGTATAGGCCTCTGTGTGAAACTAACCGGCCTGTGATTGGTCTTCTGATGGCAGGGTCTGAGCTCTCTTGTAAGAGTCTGCATTTTGCTGGTCCCCCTACTTGGCAATCAGCAGTAGTCTTGGTACTAGATGTTTTCTGCTCACATACCTACATGTTGCTGTAGCTGTGTAGCCAGAAAAGTTTGACAGCACGTGTCTGCATGCTAGTTGTTGTTTAGTCACTAAGTCGTGTCTGGCTCTTGGTGACCCCACGGCCTGCAGCACACTAGGCTTCCCTGTCTTGCACCAGCTCCCAGAGTTTGCTCAAACTCATGTCTGTTGAGTCGGTATCTCATCCTCTGTTGCTCCCTCTTCTTTTGCCCTCAGTCTTTCCCAGCATCAGCCTGTTTTCCAATGAATTGGCTCTTCGCATCAGGTGGCCAAATATTTGGAGCTTCAGCTTTAACACCAATCCTTCCAATGAATATTCAGGTTGATTTCCTTAGTGTCTTTCCTGAATGGCTGTCTTTCATGGGAAATCAAAACTCTAGAGGAGAGGGGGAAAGTCCCTAGTATTTGAAGCACCATGACATTTAGGGAGATTTGGGGAAAAGTTAGGCTATCCTTCTGTGAGATTAATAAAAAAAATTTTAGAGAATGACCAGGGAGTTTTACAAAAGCTCCATAAATTAAATAAGAACACGAATTAAAAGGAAAGTTACGTGATTTTTAAAAGGAAGCATTTTGTGTTTGGAAGACTTTGGACACATTCCTTAATGTGTGGGGTCCTCAGTTGGGCCCTGGGTTCAGTCACTGGGATGCTGAGCTGCCCAAGGGAGCTGTTCAGTAGGAGGCCACATTCTCTTGGAGGCTCCATTGCCTTTAGCTTTCACTGTCTGGGAGTAACTAGATCCATGCCTCTGAAGTCCATGGGTGCTCACTTAACCCTTGTGTGCTTTGACTTCTTCCTACCTGTTCTCCTGGCCCAGTGTCTTGTGGGTCCTTTGAGGATCCAGCGATTCAGTTTTGCACCTGTCCCTAAGAGTGCTTCCTTGGAGCCTCCCACTTCAAATTGCCATCAGAAGCTCTTCTACAAAAGCTAAACACGAACCAATGTGACCCTATCTGGAGGTGATATTGGAGTCCAGTTCTCAAATTCAACCCCAGTTGATTAAAATACCTGGGATCCGTAAATAACAGTCAGTCAGAAGACCTTTCCAATCATAATATGTGACAGGACTCCTGGGCCCCTTTCTCTAGAGCCTCATAAGCCACTTGTGTGAGAAATTTCTCCTCCATCAAATGTAAGATAGGATCTTGTTCGGGAGACATTTACAGTTATGTCCAGTTTGTTTCCATGGTGCCTAAACACTTAGAGCAATGTATAGTAGACCCTTGATACTTCTAAGAGATATTTCAAGGATGATTATGAATTTCTAAATTTACAGGCAGCCCTGTGGACTACAGTTTCTTCCCCAGGTGTCTGTATTTGGACAAGAAGCACCACTTCCATATGCCTTTTCACTTTCTCTTAACTTCTGTCACCATCACAAGTAATTGGCCTTTCTTTCAGTAGCCTTTATTTTTTAAACAAAGAAACAGTGTTATCACTTCATGAGCTTTCTGTGTAACAATGAATAGAGAGAGAAAAACAAAATTGCTCCGAGATGTGGCTGTGGAATAGTTGGCCGGGTTCATACAATACCTAAGTGATTCTCTTCAGTCTTGCATGCCTGTGGATCAGATTTGTCCTCAGAAAAATGACAAATTTGATTGTAGAATTTCTCTCCTTAAAGGAGCTTTTATTAATAGTTCATGTACTTTAGAACATGGTCTGGAGAAGCACTGGTATTTTGTAGGAGCTCCTGAATGAAAGCAGATCCTAGAAAGAAGGCATCATAAAAAGAACGAGGGATAATGTGTTTGTTGTTAGTCCTGGGGTTCAATTTCAAGTTTAGCAAGTGTGTGTGTGTGATGTGAATGTAGAAAGATTCATATGTATATATTATGGTTATAATGTTTCCATGCAATGTGCTTTAAAATGGAATGACATCCTTTCTAACCTGATATATGAAGCCACTGTGTAAAGCTGTCTAAAAAGAGTATTTACAAAATGAGATTGTTATAGAAAAGTAAACTGCTGGAATAGTGGGACTGTTGCTCAGAGTAGTTTCCTGGTTCCCATCAATGATCAGCAAATTCATTTGGCATGGTTTCCTCTATAAGACATCCAGGGGCAAACACAAAAATATTTTGCTGGTAGCTGCAGCAGAAAGAGACTTCATAAGGCAGGTAGTGGTGAGACCTCATCAGGGCTCATCCAGGAAGCACGGTCTAGTTTTGAGCCTGCTGCCTGCTCTGTGGCAGAAGAGGGCCCTGGCAAAGAGAGCACAGGTAGGTCGAATGTCTTCAGGTACTTAAAACCATCCTCTTCTCACCTATCTGCAAAGCTCTTTGACCTGAAGGGCCACATTATTCAGCATAATTCTGAAAGCATTGTTTCTTTACTAATAAGCAGACAAGGTTAACCAGCCTGTTGGTTAAATTGTATGTTGAAATCAATTGCCCTGTTAGATCACAGCAGTTATAAAAGGAGAAGATCTGAATGAAAGTTCTCAGTCATTATAAGCGGTACCTTTGTCTCCATAGAGTTTATATTCTAACATGAGTCATCAAAGAGGCTCTTTTACAGCTTACTATGTCCGTAAAAGGGAGGGGGACATGGCAACCCACTCCAGTATTCTTGCCTGGAGAATCCCATGGACAGGGGAGCCTGGTGAGCTATGGTTCATAGGATCGCAAAGAATAGGCATGACTGAAGTGACTCAGCACGCATGTCCATAAAAGAGCACTCAGGATGCTTGACGGCAGCAGCAGCCACCACCACTAAAAATGTAAATGGAGGGGAAAAAAAGCCCACACTTTTCAGACAGTTTACTGGATTGCATTAAATAAAACCTAATCGTAGGAGATGTAAAGTGATATAAGTCTCTAAAAAAACCATTGTCCCTTTAAAAAAATCTTATCTTCCTTTAGCAGTACAACCAATAATTCTGCCTACATGTATTGATAAATTCAGACAAAGACACCGTAGAAGGTGCACTGTAGGCGTCATCTCTGGAATTATCTCCTTATGACTCAAGGATTTTTGACATTTTAATCCTTGTTCATTTAACGCTGAGTGAAGCATCAGGGGATGCTGGTTTTTGCTGGCCCTGCCTGGGGCATTCACTCTAATATCCAGCTCATGAGAGAGCCACCTCCGATGTTTCACAGGCTTTGCAGCTGTGTTGTGCTAAGTCTCTTCAGTCACGTCCAACTCTTTGTGACCCTGTGGACCATTGCCCACCAGGTTCCTCTGTCCATGAGATTGTCCAGGCAAGAATACTGGAGTGGGTTGCTGTGCCCTCCTCCAAGGGATCTTCCTGACCCAGGGCTCGAACCTGTATCTTTTACATCTCCTGTATTGACAGGCGGGTTCTTTAGCTGTGCAGTAGCTGGAATAAATTAGCACCTTGTATCTACAGCGACTTGAGACTGGCCTGTCAGACATGTGTATCATCTCATTTAACGTTCACAGTAATCTTGCTTTGATTCCCATTGAGGGGAGCTTGCCCGATGGCACAGTGGGTAAAAGAATCCGCCAGCATTGCAAAAGACACAGGAGACTTGGGTTTGATCCGTGTCAGGAAGATCCCCTGGAGAAGGAAATGGCAAGCCACTCCAGTGTTCTTGCCTGGGAAAGCCCATGGACAGAGGAGCCTGGTGGGCTACAGTCCATGGGGTCGCAGAGTCAGACATGACTGAGCAACTAGGCCTGCACACGTGTTTAGGTGAGGAACCCGAGGCTCTGTGTGGAACTGACTTGCTCAAGGCCAAACCACTAGGAGTTGTCCCAGTCAGGTAGAACCAGGGCAGTCTGGCTTTAGAGCCCTTGTTGCTAAGCTGTTAGGCAAAACGTCTTGATCTCTACGAGTGACTAAGGTTTTCTTAGGAATTGGGCTCTTCCTCTCAGGGTTCTTTCAGATCTGCTCAGTTCTGAAGAGGCAGAATCTCCCGAGAACCGGGGTAGAGGTGAAGCCAGGTCAAACCAAGCTGTGGGGACTTACTTAGTTCCTGGTTCTGTTTAGAAGGCAAGTCCAAAAGTTAGCCTGAGAATGCTATCTGTTTCTTCAGGTTTTGAAAAGAGCCTCTGTAATCTATAAAGTGTTGGAGCAAGTCATCACCCTACTCTGATCCCTTTTGCCCAACTGGTCTGTCTTGTCACCTTGGGTCCAATTTATGAGTTCATGACTATTTAGTAACCATGATGCTTGTACTTTTGTAACTGCGGCTGCCAAGCAGGCTAGTGTTTCTAAACTGTGTTAATGGTATGGCATATTCTCTTTCTTTTTGGAAGTCTGTGAAGTCAAGGCAGGAATATGAATATTATATTTCATTCCCTTCCTTCCTTCCTATCTTTCTCTGTATCTTTCAATGAGTCCTTCTCTTTTTTTTTTCCCTATCCCATTCTCCTGATATATTTTCTTCTTGATTTATAGCAGTGAAATTGGGAGTGTGGATTAAAGGGAAAATTTTCTTTCTTAAGGAGGGGGACTTGTCTAGTTAAAATTTTTAAGGAAATGGATTTATTTCTAAATACACAGAAAAGGAGAAGGGGGCCACGGAAGATGAGATGGTTGGATGGCATCACTGACTCAATGGACATGAGTTTGAGCAAATTCCAGGAGATAGTGAAGGATGAGGAAGCCTGGCATGCCGCTGTTGATGGGATGCAGAAGAGTTTGACGTGACTTAGCGACTGAACAGCAACAATGCAAAATGAGTGTATGGTTAATATATTTTTTTCTTCTTGGCTACAGTGTTTCCCTCTGTAACTATGTTTTGGTGTGAGATGAAAGATGAAAAGCTAGATTGTTAAGACAAGAAATTCAAGAAGAACTCTGTTACCCTCAAATCCAACCTCTCTGGAGTTTGAGCCATACTTTTGTTGGTTTGAGGCTTCTGGAAAATGTAGGTCAAAATGACTGCTTTTGGTAAAACAGAAGCTACAGAGTATGTTTTCTTTTTAATTCTCACAACCGCCATATGGCAGCAGGTACCATTATTAGCTTCATTTTACATATAAGAGAGACATCAAGGAACTTTTCAAAATCACACGGCTAATGAGTGGTGGGTTTAGATGACGTGCTTTGATTCAGAATCTGTGTAGTTCACCACTTCTGTATTGGCGTAACTGTGGCGCAGAGGCCAAAGGAATCTAGCGATATCTTGAACAGGTAGAGTTGAGTCTGAAGTTTTGGAATGGCAATCAGAGCATCATTTGATCATTTTTCATGTGTGACATCCTTATGGTCAGTTAAGTGCTCTATAAAGCACACCAAGACTGATCAATGAACTGAATTGTTTAAAGTTAATTTTTAATGACCTTGTATAACTTCTCTATGCTCTGCTGCTTCATCAATAAAAGTGAATCCTAATTTTTGTTACCTTTTAAAGGATGTTAGGAAGGTTAATCTGTTCCTACCCTTGAAATAGTTTATAGAAATTGAAGCACGTTTCTGTCTATATTAATTATATTAGATCCAAATCTTACCACTCCTACCTGGTCATTAGTATGACCTACACTTTTAGATCATGCTTGGTTAACATGGAGGTTATCACTCCCCACCCCCAGTCACTGAGTACGTGCTCATTTAGTGGGAAGAATAAAACAAGGCAGTTAGTTGCTCAAAGTCCTTGATATGTAATATCATTGAGATTTAGTCTGCATGTGGTTTTGCACTAAGGATGTACCCTTTATATGTTAGGGGCAGAATGGTCACCACATTAGGTAAGACTCTTGTGCAGCTGCAGAACAAAAAGTACCCAAGAGTTGACCCCTCCTAGTTCAGCCAAGTTTATTTCATATTCTAATTTGGGAACAAGATTGGTCCTTTCATATGCTAATATTTTGAGGGTTATAACTTAATAGTTTTGTCTGAAGTTGACTGAGGAGGGGTAAAAGTCATTGTTACCACTTATTCCTCTAGTCCCCGCCTGTTAAAACATATATACATATTTACACACACATGTACACAGAATGCCAACCAAACATTTAAAAAAAAAAGGCAAAACAAACCTTATTCCAATGAAGAGATAATTCTATTCTTGGTAAGACATTAATAATCTTACCTCATAATCTAATAATATTAATCTGTGTTTAATAATCACAGACACTGTGATAATTCACTTGTTTAGCTCAGATACCTGTGTGTTGTTATGAACACTGGCATTTTAGCAGCTAAGCTTTTGGATGAATGAAAAGCTTTTGGGTGGCTATTAGAAAACCGAGGCACTGGAGCCCAGTAAAATCAATGTACCTCATCTATTCGCTTCCAATCAGCAGACAGTCATTAGTGTGCAAGTCCCTGAAGGTCAAGTCTCCATTCTTATAGGTTTATGTTGGGTGGAGGAGATAGATTGGCAAGTATGTGAGAACCCATCATGTTGGTAAATAGATGTGGAGCTACTGAGATGTGGAGGAGGGGCTCAGCTGGTGGTTGGGGAGGAGGAAGCATCTTATGGAGAGGTTGTGTTTAGAGATTATAGTTTTACAGGATATTGAATCTAGTTCCCTGTGTTGTATTGTAGGTCCTTGTTGTTTATCTGTTTTATATGTAGTAGTTTGTACTGCTAGTCCCAAACTCCTAATTTATCCTTCCCTTGTCCCTTTCCCCTTTCTTAATCATAAGTTTGTTTTCTGTGTCTGTGAGTCTGTTTCTGTTTTGTAAATAAATTCATCTCTGTCACTTTTTTAGATTCCACAGTAAGTGATACCATATGATACTTATCTTTCTCTGGCTTTATGATAATCTCTAGGCCCATCCCTGTAGCTTCAGATGGCATTATTTCATTCTGAGTAGTATCCACTGTTTGTATGTGAGTGTGTGTGTGTGTGTGTGTGTGCGCGTGTGTGTGTGTGTGTGTACATATACCACATCTTCTTTATCCATACATCTGTTGATGGGCAGTTAAGTTGCTTCTGTGTCTTGGCTGTCGTAAGTAATGCTGCTATGAAGTTGGGGTGCATGTATCTTTTTGAATTAGAGTTTTCTCCAGATATATGCTCCAGAGTTGGAATGCTGGATCATATGGTAGCTCTGTTTTTAGTTTTTAAAGGATCTTCTGTACTTAAGGAAGTGGCTGTACCAATTTACATTCCCACCAACAGTGTAGGAAGATTCTCTTGTCTCTACACCCAGAGGGGTGGTGTTTTTAATTGATCTCAAGACATGGACACGACTGAGCGACTTCACTTTCACTTTTCACTTTCATGTGTTGGAGAAGGAAATGGCAACCCACTCCAGTGTTCTTGCCTGGAGAATCCCAGGGACGAGGGAGCCTTGTGGGCTGCTGTCTATAGGGTCGCACAGAGTTGGACATGACTGAAGTGACTTAGTAGCAGCAGCAGCAGCAAGACATGGATTTTGTCAAATGTGTGGGAGACATTCGGATCAGGTGAACCAAAGTCACCTTTTGTGCATAAACAAAAGTCAAAGGGCAGGAAAATGCAGGACCAGTTTTGTAGTGTGGCTGGAATAAAGAAGCCAGGCATGCTGCAGGAGGAGCTGTATGGGAAAAATGCAGTGTGCTTCCCTCCCGGGGAGCCTTGAACTCTGGCCTGAGCAATGTGTACTTACTGTACCAATTCCTCAAAAATATCTAGAGGCAGCCCCCAGGATATTACTTATTCTGAAAAGAGAATTTCAACCAACTTGACTTAAAACATCTTATTTATGTGTTATTTCTTCACTGTTAAAAGGATCAGAATTTCTCTTTCTTTTTTCCTCCTGGGACTTTTGGTTTTATTGTCCTAGCAGAGAAGATCACACGTGACACGCACACGGGCTGTTCTCTCTTTGTGCATTTCCAGCCTTCCTTGAAACAGTCATCTTGAGAACTGTCAAATTATCCAGCTATAATCTAATTGGTGGTGACTGCTTAGTCCCTTTGCACCAAAGAACTTGTATCTAGCAAGATTCTCTTTTTCAAACATTTGTTCATTCATTAAAGATGTTATGTTAGAGGTATGCTATGATGATGCATCTGAGAAAGAAATAAAAGACCAGGACAAAAGACAAGTTGAATAGTCAAAGATGAGCTGTAACCATCAGGGAAAGCTAACTATAGCACCTGATTTTGATTGAATAACTGGTGATCACATTGGCTTTGAAGTTGTTTCCAGTCTGCTTAAACTTTTTCATGGATGGAATGAATGAAAATTATGAAGCATTGATGTAAAATAATTTTTTTTGGGGGGGTCTATTTTTCTTCTTTCTGTCCTAAGAATCAACTTTCCTTTTCCTTCCAGTCTCCCTTCCTTCCTTCCTCTCCAGTCTTTTCTTATCGAGCAACTTCCTTGACAGATTGACTTCTGATTGTAAACGTTTATCTGGATTTAATACAGGTGATTGTCATGGGTGCAGTCTTTTGCTGCAGGGAAAAGGAAAGGCCATCCATCCCCTCAACAAAGCTGTGGCAGAAAGGAACATGGAAAACTCCACTAGTAAACCTTAAGATACCTTGTCCTCATAATCATCTTCTTAGTCACTTTGCTCAGAGGCTTCCCCAAGGTAATACTTACTAAGAATGTACCCAGCAGTGAATAATATTCATTCATATATCAAACATGTATTGTCTTTTATGCTTATAGTAGAGTTAGTAGAATTATTATCTTTGTTTTTCTTTTGCCTGTTAAAACCAAACCAGTTTCTGTTTTCTTTTAAAATTGTAAATGTTTAAAACTGGCCATAATTCTTAATTAGTGCATATTTTTTCTTAGCAGTTTTATGACTTTATTTACCAGCAGGGAAAAGAAAGGATGGAAAAAGCTAAATATTATGATAAAGTAGAAATTCTATGTATAATAATTTTAGCCTTTAAAATATTTTTTAAGACTTAACCTGTTTAAAAATAAGTTTTTTTTAAAGTGAATTCATCATAAATAGGTTTCATGCTACCCTAAGAGGGAAATCATAAAGAGGAAAATTAGAAATAATTTAAGGTACTTAAAGCATTGGGAAGTAAGTTCCAGAATTTGAAGTGCAGTCCATAGGCTACAGTTGCCCTTCCTGACACTTATACTTTCTTCTGAAGAAAGGAAAGGTTAAAAAGTGGGTCTCATTTTTATTTTTCTACCTTGTGTTTTGGGGAGTGAAATGTTCTTTTACTGAGAGCTAAGATGCAGGCACTCTTGCAAATCTTGCAACAGCTGAAAAACCTCCAGGTAGATGTAAAAACGAATTAATGTCTTACTGCCATGCAGCGAGGGCTCTCCTGGTAGCTCGGCTGGTAAAGAATCTGCCTGCAATGCAGGAGACCCTGGTTCGATTCCTGGGTTGGGAAGTTCCTCTGGAGAAGGAAATGGCAACCCACTCTGCTATTCCTGCCTGGAGAATCCCATGGACAGAGGAGCCTGGCGGGCTACAGTCCATGAGGTCGCACAGAGTCGGACACGACTGAAGTGACTTAGCATGCGTGATGGCTCAGGTGGTACAGAATCCGCCTGCAGTGTAGCTGACCTGGGTTTGATCCCTAGGTTGGAAAGATTCCCCTGGAAGAGGGCATGACAATCCGCTCCAGTATTCTCCCCTGGAGAATCCCATGGACAAAGGAGCCTGGCGGGCGACAGCCCATGGGGACACAGAGGTGGGCACGACTGAGCGACTAAGCACAGCACAGCACCGTGCAGGGAGTGTGGGCACATGTGGATAAAGCTGACTAAATCCCACAGAGTGTGTGCGGCTCGCCTGTGAAACCTCAAATAACGTCATAGGAGTGAAAGCCAAGGCCCGTTTTCTGTTGTTTTCCTACCTGGCTGTTTATTTATAAAAGTCGCACCTGTCGGTTTTAGGCTCTAAGTGTCCCCGTGCAGGGAGCCTGAGTCATTGCTGGTCATGGAGTGGACTCTGGGGCATGGGACAGAGTGCAGGATCTGGGTCGCTGGGGCTGACAAACTGGAATCAGCTGCTTTTGCCAAGAGACTCCAGAGGCCCCTGGGCCCTGGTGACAGGCCCAGCACCTCCGTGTCTCTATGACCTCCAGCAGTAAAGTGCCGGCCTAGCTCACTGATACCATTCGCAGGAACCTGAATGACTGGTTAGTCTGGTCAGAAGAAAATAGCACTGACATCATGTGATTCTGGCAAAGTAAACCACATTGGAACTTGGCCTTTGAATACCCAAGGGGCTGGCAGCGATCTCAGGGGTTGGCTGGGAGCCCCATTGAGTTCACTAGTAATCAGTTGACTGCTGAGCTGGACAAGCTGCCCTAGTTTTCCTGACAAGCTCTGTCTAAAAGAATGATGGGCAGTCTGCCATTAGGATTTTTGAGCAGAGTTGCTAAAGATTAACTCTTTAGCTACTGTCCATATATCATGGCATGCAGTTAGGTACAACTTTAGAGGGAAAGTTCAATTCCTCATTCAGTTCTCACACATGGAATTCCTGTCTTGCACAACAAATACCCATAGGCAGGGAGGACTACTGTAAAGCCCTTTATGTGTATGTTCCAAAGGAATGCCAAGTGGATGAGTTTTCCTTGAAGTTTCTAGTCTGGTTTATTTTTCAAACAAAATACTATCATTTTTAATTATGCAAAAAGTCAGATTTGCATGCTAACCATCCCTTGGGAATGGATATTACCTAAGAGAAGCCCATTATGATTGATATATCCATACATATTCTTTCTAATAAAACTTGATAATTCAGAGTTTTCGAGAAGAAAGGAACTATTTGCAGTCAGTGTGTCCTAGGCCAGAGAGACCCGTTTTGGGGGATAAACCTGACTTCTCAAGGTGCTTATCTGCTCATCTTTCTCTGGAAAAGGTGATGCCTTCATATCTTTTATTCCTGTTAAATTAAAATACAGTTGGTAGCGTTAAACAGTTTGATCAAATAATTCTACATGCTGTGCTCCTGGTGACGAGTTTGGTGTGTTTAAGCTTGCTTGGGGCCTCCCTGGTGGCTCAGTGGTAAAGAATCCACCTGCCAGTGCAGAAGACATGGGTTTGATCCCTGTGTTGGGAAGACACCCTGGAGAAGGAAATGGTGACCCACTCCAGAATTTTTGCCTGGGAAACCCCATGGATGGAGGACCCTGGTGGATTGCAGTCCGTGGGGTTGCAACAGCGTTGGACACAACTCACGGACTAAATGCTTCATGCTGGTAATTTTCCCTAAGAGGCACTCTGTTTTCCACGAGTAGCTGTGACAGTCTGAGCTGGCCACCACAATTCCGGCCTTTACCACATCTTTAAACAGTCAGATGGCATTTGTGGTGGTGCTGCCGAGGGGGTGAGGTTCCAGTGATGTGTTGTGTATCTTGGTCCACAGCGGGAGTTTTAGTGGCAAAAACTGACGTTCTGGACTTCTTTCTTCCTTCTGGGTCAAGTGTTTCATTCCAACACCTCTCTGATCTTTTCTCCCAAAAAGCCATGTTTGAGGAATAGTACAATGCCTCTCTGATGTTTGAGAGATTTGTGACATTAGCAACCTGGGGACATTATTGTCCACAAGAGAATTTATAGGAATGGAGCAGAAAGATAACATAGGTACAGATATTGTTTAATGAGCTCTTTCTGGTCCCAGCACTTCCTGTCTCCCTTCCCCCAGCCCAGGAATGCTCCACAGGCCATCACTTCAAAAGAACCATTTCCCCGCAGTACAGCTAAACACTGAGAGTGACAACCTGTCCGGTTAAAGGAACATTTTCAGGAGTTTTTAATTTGGCTTGTCACCCTAAGAATTACCAAGAGAAGATGCAAGTGATTCAGGGGTTTTGAATTTACAAATAGGTGAAACTTCTGAGTCTCTTTGTTCCTACCAGGTGTGGTTTGGGGGACCAGCCAGTGAAAATACACACAAGACTTTGGCATTCCTGATGCTGTTCCTGCATGGTTCAGGGACGCATCTGTCTAGCTCTTTGTGTGGGGCAGAGCCACCACGGTCACCAGGCCTTCTTTTATCCAAGAATGGACTTGGGAGTGGTGGCAGCACGATCCAAGAGACGTGAGTTACCCTCCCTCCTTCCTGTTCCTCTCGCTTTCTGCTTGTCTCCTTCCTTCTCCCTGCGTTCTGTTCCCTCCCTCCATCCCTTCTTCCTCTCCTTTGTTTTCTCAGCATTACTGGCTGGAACATCTGCTTTCTCCAGGCGGTACACAGTGAGGAGCAAAGACAGTGCTAGTCTAGCACTCAGGGAGTTCCTGGTCTCACGGGCGACAAAGATGCCTCTAATCAAATGATCATAAAAATAAACAGGGAATGAAGAATGAGAGTCAGTAGTTTGATGAAGAGGCAGATGACAGCAGGAAAACATAAAGCAAGGGGATCTTCCTGTATACCAGGAAAACTTCTGGGTAAGACCGTTTCGTGGTAATACTTAAGAAAATCAAGAGTCAGATCTGAGGTTGAATCTCAGCTCCACAATTTACTATCTCAACTTGATCAATGGACTTAAGCTCTTTCAGTCCTAATTTCCATATCAGTAAAATGAGGATAATAATATCCACTCCCCAGAGTTTATATGTGGTTGGAAATACTAATTTTGAAGCATTTGGTTGACACGGAATTTAACAAAATTATCTGTTATTATTAATGCTGTAGTTCAATGAACTAAATTAAAGATACCCTGTGGGTTTATTTTTCCCTGTCATTAAAATACCACTGACAGCCTAGTTCAGCGCATCCCCATTGTTCCCACAGCCTGCTACTGAAATGTAAGAAGTGAACCAGTGTCTCCAGCTGTCTTTACACTAATATGGATATTGCCGTGGTTTCGTTCACTAATGTAGCTAATGCTTTTGAGGTGTGTAATAATCCGTTGACATTTTCAGGGATATTCCCTGAAAAATGCTGCCCATGCTTTTGTCTCTCTTTCCTAACCTTTCTTTCTGTTTGCTTCCAGGGATCCTTTTGGTCATTGAAAAGTGTCAAATTCTTGCTGGCATTCAGGCTGTATATTAATTGCAAGTGTCAGGAACTGAAGTCATGCAGACCGAAGAGAGAAAGGGGAGTTATTGGCTGATATAACTGAAAAGTTCAGCATCCTCAGGCGTAGCTTGATTCAAGTGCTCTGATGATGTAACAAGGAAGGTTCTCTGCCTTCTTCCACTCTCCTCTTGGTTACTTTCCATCTTGGGCAGGGTTCCTTTTCACAGTGGCTGAGCTGCAGGTTTACCTTCCATCAGCTGAGCATCTTCAGTGGGGAGGAACGTGGTCCCTTCTCAGTAGTTCCAGGAAAAGTTCCTGGGCTGGCTCTCGTTGGATCCCCATGCCAGTCACTGAATTTGCACCCTGTTGTTATCAGCAAAGCCCAACTCGCCTGCCTGCTGTTGGGGCTAGTGGATGAAGGCAGGACATCCAAGGGCTGTGATCTCAGAGAGTGGGGTGAATGGCTCCCAGAGGAAGATTAGTGATACTACCAGGAAGTAGTAAATGTACAGAAAACACCCAGATCAAACAAACAGAGGCAGAAATCCACTTACAGATAAAAAGAAAGTTTAAACCACCCTTATTCCTACTTTTGGAGCTTCCCTGGTGACTCTGACAGTAAAGAAACTACCTCCAATGTAGGAGACCTGGGTTCAGCCCCTGGGTCGGGAAGATCCTCTGGAGAAGGAAATGGCAACCCACCCCAGTATTCTTGCCTGGAGAATTCCGTGGACAGAGGAGCCTGGTGGGCTACAGTTCACGGGGTCACAAAGAGTCAGACATGACTGAACAACTTTCCCTTTTTACATTCCTGCTTTTGATGTGGGTGGGAGTGGAATTGTTGATGAGATGACATCCAGGCTTAGTACCTGCTAAGTCTTGACTGTATGCCAGGCAGCAGGCTATACCCTTCTGTATCTTACTTCTGATATTCACAGTAACCCTATAAGGTAAGTGTTAAAATCCTCCTTCAATAGATGAAGAAACTGACATCCAGTGAAAGTGTGTGACTGGTTCAAAACTGAATAGGTAGTCAGTGGTGGATGTAGGCGTTAGCCCCCAGCTTCCTCCTTCAGAGCCCATGTTTCAGAGGTATAAGATCTCTGATCTTCTTGTTGCCCTGCAGCGGTGCCTGGGACATGCCAGGTAGCCCTTCAGGCCCAAGGCAGCACAGAGCCGTGCCGGTCATACCTAGATGACTGGCATATTTTCCTGTGGATGTAGAATACTCTTTTCCAGGACAAGGTTTTGAAAGCAGGACTTTAGAATTGTGTTGCAGGTACGGGCACCATCTCTCCCTGGATGACTCACGGAAGGCCACACATTCTCAGTGTTCTCTGTAAATCGGTGACAGAACTCTTACAGTGTTGGGAAATTAGTTGACTTGCAAAATTACACGTACTGAGTGTCACATCAGAGATTTGAAAAATCGGTCTCAACACTCAGTCCTGGACTGCTCAAGTTATTTTGGCTAGGGTAAGTGACTTAGCTCCTACTGCTGTAACAAAATACTAGAGATTGAGTGCCTTCAACAACAGACATTTATTTTCTCACCGTTTATGGGGCTGGAAATCAGAAATCATAGTGCCCACATGGTGCAAGCTCTCTGCCTGGCTTACAGGAGGCCACCTTCTTGCTGTGTCCTCATGTGTCAGTGAAAGTGAGAAGCAGCTCCCTGGGGTCTCTTCTTATGAGAACGCTAATCCTATCATATAAGGGCCCCACCCCGTGACCGCATTTAACCTCAAATACCTCCATAAATTTCCTGGAGAAGGAAACAGCTACCCACTTCAGTATTCTGGCCCAGAGAATTCCATGGACTGTAATAGTGCATGAAGTTGCAAAGAGTCAGACACGACTGAGCGACTTTCACTTCACCTCCATAAAGGCCCTGTCTTCGTGTACAGTCACTTTGGAGTTTAGGGTTTCAGTGTATGCATTTTGGGGGGACCCATTCAGTCAGCAGGAAATTAGATATTAGTGGTTTTGTATGAACCACGCTTCTGCATTGCTATTTCCCTCTAACCCTTTATGTCTATTAATGGCACTGAATAAGAGGGCTTGGTAGAGGGTATTTCCCTTTTTTCTGGCTGCGCCGCATGGCATGCAGTAGAAGCATGAAGTCTTAACCACTGGACTGCCAGAGAAGTCCCTAGAGTGTTTCCTAATGTGTGGGCACGCACACACGTGCTCAGATGTGTTTGACTCTTTTGTAAGCCCATGGATTGTAGCCCACCAGTTTCCTCTGTTTGTGGAATTTCCCAGGCAAGAACACCATAGTGGGTAGCCATTTCTTTTTCCAGGGAATCTTCCTGACCCAGGATTGAACCAGTGTCTCCTGCATTGGCAGGAGGATTTTTCACCACTGTACTACCTAGACTTTGTGTTTCCTAATACTTATTTGTTTCTTCTGGGTAAAGGGATTTAAACATTGCTCATTGACATTCCCAGTTAGAGTAACAGGTTTTAGAAAATGACAAACATGTGGGCATTCACTCTACAAATCCAGATGTGTGATGTAGAAGTGTTAACTTAAAGGGTCTGAAAACTCAGGGTTAAAAATAATCCAGGGTCCCTGGTAGGTGCGGGGGGTGGGGGGGGCTTCAGAAAAGTGAATCTTGGTATCATAGGATAAATGGGATTTCAAAGGATGTAGGGCAGAGAGGCTTTCTGATGGCTGGGACACAGTCCTGTATGACAAAACCTGCTGAACCCAAGGACTGGTATATGGAGACCAGTGGATGCTGTCTCCCAGCTAATTGAGTCAGAATTTGGAGTCCTTCAACTGCTTGCTCATCTGGATTTTATTTTAGAAACAATGGAAAGCTGTGGAAGGTCTTATGGAAAAGGGGAAGTATCATAGTTAGACCTTAGCTTTGGCCAGGCATATTTTGAAAATATATAGCTTGATTTAGAGGCTACGGTTGGAGGTCTAGCACGTGCTATTTCTGCTGTGTAGAATGCCTTTCCTACTGTTTGTCTTCCCACCAAACTACCATTTGCCTTTAAAACATTGTTCTGGAGCAGTGTCCACAGTAAAGGTATTCCTGACCTGTCCAAACAGAATAGTCTCTCTGTCCTGTGTCCTTCTCCTATAGGTTATGGGGGCCTATTATAACAGGCTTGTATAACACATAATACTATATCATTATGTGTTTACAAATCTCTCCCACTTCTTGAGATGAAGGACCTTGAGAGAAGGACTTGCATTTGTTTTGTTTTGCATTCAGAGTGGATAGGGCTTGGTACATCGTAGATGTGCTTGACTGTGTTCCACATCATATTTGTTGAACACGACAAAGCTGCACTAAGGCTGCTGTGAAAATCAGGAGAGTAGCAAGAAAATGAAAAAGGCTGCATTGTTAGGAATAGAAGCAGAGACATACTAAGGATGTCAGAAGACGAGCTGGGGATGATTCTGAACGCTTCTAACTTGGTCATCTGGGTAAATGTCAGTTCCAACAGAGATGTGTGTGCTAAGTCACTTTAGTAAGTGTCTGACTCTTTGAGACCCTATGGACTGTAACCCTCAAGGCTCTTCTGTCCATGGGATTAAGGAGCATGAAAAAAGTTTGGAGGTGAGAGAATGAGTTTGGTTTTTTCTTTTTGTTACTTAGGAACATTCTAAGTGGTGATGTCTGGTAGACAAATGAAAATACAGGTCTGAGTTTAGCTTGGTCGTTATCTCAAACCTTTGAAGCCAAGGGTTTGATTGTGATTGCAGACAGTGAGAAAGTGGGCCAAGAATGTAGCTTTGCAGAACGTTGACTTTTAAGGAAATGGAAGAAACTTTGGGATTAACAAAGGAGAATGGAAATGAGAAGTCCCAGAAGTAGGAGGAGAATCAGGACAGCTCAGTGTCATAGAATTAAAGAGATGAGAAATGGGGCACAAGCTAGACCTGTCTCTGGCCAGTGATTTTTATCATGAATCCTTTACTAGTAAGAAAAGCAACAGCAGCAAGAATTGAAAGTAATAGTACTCATCGTCTCCTTAGTACTTGCTGTATTCCAGGCATTTTGCTAAATGCTTTTCCTGCATCTTATTTAATTCACACCTTATGCCTGTTATCCTTAAGGAGACTTGCAAAACCAAACTGATAGGTCGGATAATTTATCTGAGGTCAAACAGCTAAGTACTGGAGCTGGGCATGCTTTGCAAACTTAGAAATATTGTAAAACATGCTAAGCAGTTAATTTTATTTTACCCTTTGGTGGAAGCAAGTCTGCAGATGGGGATGAAAGTTATCTGAAAAACTTACTTTAGTCATTCTCGTTAACTCAAAAGAGATGTAATTCTTTCTTTCTTGGGTGAGAGGGTAAGTTGTTTAGTAACATTTTTTGAACTTCTCATGTTAAATCAGCTGATTGAAAATATATCCATCCAGTTGTATATATGTGTATATATACACATTTTTTGAAGTATAATTGATTTAAATGTTATATCAGTTTCAGGTGTATATTCAGTTATATATATGTGGTATTTATTTTAACTTTGTTTTCTTATTTATTTGGCTGTGCCGGATCTTAGTTGCAGCACAGGGGTTCTTCTATCTTTGATGCAATGTGTGAATTCTTTGTTGCTTCTTGTGGAATCTGATTCCCTGACCAGGGATTGAACCCTGGCCCTCCTGCCTTGGGAGTACAGAATCTTAGCTACTGGACCACCAGGGAAGTCCCTAACTTTGTTTTCTACTATAAGTTCATTTAAAAATAGCCTTTATTTATCATTTACTCTACAGCCTGACTTTTTATATAATAAAGGGCATCATTTAATTGGAAAGAGAAACCTGGATATTTTTTAGCAATTATGTGGTTTAATGCTTTTATGTAGAGTTGTATACATAAGACACATACCCAGTAGCAATTCCTGAAAATATTGGCTCATAATTGCTGTACTCATGGATGTATTTTCATATATAATTCAGGAAAGAAAAATTATTGCATATGATAGATTAGTATTACCACATAAAACTACTGATTTGTGTATCCTATTTTAGTGCATTGCTAATTCTCAAGAGATAGCAATACAGTAATTTCTAAGAAGCCAGACAGTTTAATTTTGCTACTGGTGTCAGGTTAAAGCATTGGCATATGTTTGCAGCTGTAGCTGTGGCTCCATCTCATCCTTGTGCAGGACACCTTTGAGCAGCAAGGATTATGGTCTGGGCTCACCCAGACAGTTTACTCTTACCCCAGCCTCACCACTTGTGGTTTCCTATGTTTTGAGTAGTGAATATCTCCAGCTTTTAGGCCATCAGAAATGAGATTGAGATTTCTCAGGAAGAACTGTTATAAGGAAAACAGTAAGGGAAATGAAGGACAACATGATACTGTATATATAGATAAATGGACGAACGCAAATTTGTTCATTTGATTTTTGAACTTTAATTAGGTGAATCTAACCACAGATTGGTTTTTAGGCTGGACTTGAAGACTCATTTATGCCCAGTTTATTTTCCTTCAAACAAAACAAAGAACCCCCAAAAGCAAAAAATGAAAGTCTGCCCTTATTCTGGATCCTGGAAGGGATGAGGAATTGGGGTTGAGATGGGGGGTGGGTCAAGACTGGTATGCTTGCTGTTTCTTATCCACCTGGTGGCTTCTTTTTCTGAGTTAATGTTTGTTTCAGAGTCACATGCCAGGTTCTCCACCTTCAAACGCCTTGTGATGCAGAATATGATCCTTTTTGAAACAGTAATATAAATTTGCTTCTACTTCTTCCAATCATGGCTGTCCCCACCCTGTTAGAAGTCAGAAAACCTCTTGGAATTTTCATCAAGTGATTGGTTTTCATAGTTTCTGTGTCTATAAAGAGGGAAAGAATGAGATCGAAGTTTTTAAACTGAAGATGACTAAAATATTCGCAGACTTGGTGAAATCCATTATCTCTTTACATAAGTATTGGATTTCTTTCAAGGTGCTGTCTTCTTACCAACATACTGTGCAAATAACTGCAGTTTAATATAGAGATATCTTGATGTGGTTAGATTTGGTAAACCCTCTTATCTTTCCGACATGCATCTTTTATTTAAAATGCATAGGCATATGTTCAGAACAAAGTTATTTTCAATGCATATATATTCATTAGCCTGTGTGTGAAAGAACATTCAAATAACAACCATCTTGATATTTGTTTTCCTTTCAAAGCTTTCTTCTCTCTCCATCTTGGTTTAATTGAACCCTAGATCTGAACTTTTTAATGCATTCCCATGGAGCCAGGGTACATTCGAATGTCTTGAACTGATACAAAATTGCTTTGTTGATCATATACCCATACATGATAAGATATGCGTAAGAAGAAATCTGGTACAGAAGTATAAATAATACTTATCTTTAAGCCAGCATCTGTCATCTGCTTCAGCAGACAGTGCTTGCTTTCTTCCTAGCACAAAAAGGGCTGAAAGATTTATGGAGCAGCTTTGTTTGTGTTCCATGATGCTTAATCAATTTTTATTAAATTCTAAATTAAAACTTGGCTTTCACTACAGTGACATCTCTGATGTATAGAACAAGGGGAGAGAGCATGGTGCCCCGAAAAGGTTAGACATGGGTGATATGAATCCGATCTAGTTCTTCCTGCAGAAGTGTTCCTAATAACTTTCATAAGTCTGACCAAATCCTTGTAGGCTTGCACAGGAAAAAAGTAAATACAAACTTAACTTTAGATTCTTCAGACTTCTAGAGAGAGGGGGGATTTGTTGTTGGTTTTTAATACTCTCATGCATGTTCTAAGAAGGAAATGGCAACCCACTCCAGTATTCTTGCCTAGAGAATCCCAGAGACGGGGGAGCCTGGTGGGCTGCCATCTATAGGGTTGCACAGAGTTGGACATGACTGAAGCGACTTAGCAGCAGCAGCATGTTCTAATATCTAAGAAAAGAACACATGAATTATTCCAGTGTGCAGGTAGTGTGCGCACTTTGCATTCAGAATGTTTTGATAAATGGAGACTCAATACTGCACTTACTGAGAAGGCTAAAGTTTTTGTAATTGAAGCTTAATATGTTAAAGGTCTGATGGAGGCCTGGGCTTTGCAGCCTTTTTTCTGCCTAGTTTACTTTGTAAGCTCTGTGTTTGCAGTTTTCTGGTCTTATTTCATTCAAATGCTTTTTGTTAATATCAGCATATGGTAGGAAGTCCACTCAGAAAACCCCATTTATAAATGATCATCTTATTTTTGCAACCGTATGTATATAAGAAACTGAGATTCATGGTCAAATTGAATTTTTCTTTTTCAGATGAAAGTTAAACCTGTGATTAGTTTTCCTAGATCCTATACCTATAAGGAGGGGAAGAATAAGATTTAATTAGAAATTTATTTTTCTGTTGCATACTGATATTTCTGGTTTTGAATTTGCTTTTTCTTACATCTGGTACACACCAGATTAACCTGTACATATTATTCCTTTGGAAACATATGTTTGTGGGCCCTGATCCAAAAGTAGGTTATGTATCTACATATCAAAGTATAAAGTTTCTTGAAGAGAAGTGTGGGGGGGGTGGACAACTATGAGATTTGTTAATTATTGTTTATTTTCTAGAAAATATGGCAAGCTGTAAACTTAAGATCAGAATATCTGTGTTTTTGAATTAGGTAATATGCTAAGAGAAAAGTGAATTAAAGAAAAATTTGGAAGCCAGTTCTTCCGTGCCCAAAGAATATTAATAATTCATGCAGCTCTTTCTCTCCCATCACTTATATTTCCATGGCTATGTTTGTACTTTCGTCTTACACATTGCCAGTTTTTTCTTTGTAAGTGCCAAATGTAGATATAGATGTCCACATTGACATATTCTGTTGATCTGTCTGCTCACTACCTAAGTCTCGATGTTTCTCTAGCCTTGGTATTGCCTAGCATGCCATGCATATCTAGCTAGGGGTGCCGTCTTTTGATGATCTGGAATTATTCAAAGGCTCTGCCTAGAGCGGTTAAATGGCAGGTTATTTCTGAATACATTTGCCCCTTATTTGCCTAAAATGTATTATGTTTGGTGCCTGACTGTATTGTTACCAGGTGCCTTCTTTCTCAGCTGCCGCTGATTCAGAAAGACCCTTTGGAATTACTGTGAGAGTAGGGAAGAAGGCCTGGATTACAAAAATGAAGACAGCCCTGCCCAACTTGATATGCAAATTAGCTTTAAGGACGTGCAGTTGGTCCTGGTTTTCTAACCTTAGAACTGCTTCTTACACCCTGGCTTGCCAGGGCTACCACTTTGTGATACTTGCAGCCTGTATAGCTAGGGAGATTGTCTGCTTTCCGTGTTTCTGTGGAGTCATTTTGAGGAGATGAACTGAGGCGTGGGAGAGATTGCCAAATGAGGTGGTGATGATGGCTAAAGAGACTTGGACTTAGGGAGTGCTTTCTGGCAGAAGTTCAGCTCAGACAGTATCGTGTTTTTGACCATGGTACTTTAGACACTCTGCCAAGTGTTTGTAACGAGATAGGGCTGTTACTATACTTTGCTTTTAACTTTACTTTTGCATACAGTACGCCGTTCTTGTTTTATAAACTGTGTCGCATACTTTTTGTACCTCTATAAACAAGTGAAGCTGTTGAGTTTTTTGGATAAAGTTTGAAGCAGTCTTGTGTTGCTTCCTCTTTGCTTTCTGCTCCAAGTTGAGAGCTGAATAGTGAGATCTTTTTTCACACCATTTATAATGCGATGCACATTTTGAAGGCAATTTAAATTCTTTTGGCTCCCCAGCCATATGCTTCAAAATGGAAGCATTATACATGTACGGATAGGGGAATAGGTAGGAAATTGGAGTGTAAAGATATATGGCTGGGTATGTAGTAGGGTAATACTATCCAGAGAGAGAGGTAGGGGTGGGGAGAGTGAGAGAGGGAGGGAGGAAGGGAGGGAGGGAGGGAGAAAGAAAGAAGGAAGAAGGGGATGTTTCACTCTCTAGGAATTTTTCCAAAGTTTAGGCCCAGTTTTGCTGAAGAAAATAATATTACAGAAGAAGTTTAAAGTGTTTCCACAGGCTATACAAGAACCTTTATACATGTAATTTATATGCCTAATGAGATTTTGGAAATTTACCAGTCTATTATTTGAGAAATTGATAATATAGCCAAGAGGAATGCACTTTAAGGTATTTTTAATGGAAGGACAAAAACTAATATAAGCTATAACTATAGCCTTGTTTTATTATTATATTTTATATCATTTTGGGGTGATTTTATTTTTCTCCATTCTTGCTTTGCCCTTCAGTTTTTTCTCAGTTTATTTCTACATTGGAAAAATGAAGTATAATATTCTCCTTAGCACATAAACTCACTCTGTTTCTCTGGAGATTCTTTTTACTGTTTTCATAATCCATTCTGCCTGGGTAAAAAACACCAGATTTCTCCAGTATTCTGAAAATAATTTTTACTTTGCTTAAATGAAAATACCCTGCTTCTGAAGTTTCTCACTATAACCATGTAAGTTTCTTGTGGTTATGCCACATTGCTCACAAAGAATATTGTTATCAATTAATTTGGTTGATGTTTGGTTGATATATTTATGTATATTTATGTTATGCCAGGTACCCCTTTCTCATTCTCATTTAAACCTGTCTACCTTATTTTTTTTTCCCTTTTCCATCATAGATAATAATATGATAATAATAAGATTCTAATATTAGTTCAGATATAATCCATAATTTCTTCTATAACTTTCATTGGAAATGAGAGTGCTGTGTCAGTCCAGGTGTTACTATACTTTTTCCTGAAGAAAAAATCCTGTAGGTTAAGTATATCTCTGAAGCTTTTTTTATTTAGGATAATATTCCTAGAATATATATATATATGTAGTTAGTTAGTTGTTCAGTCACGTCTAACT
Organism: Oryx dammah; assembly: GCF_014754425.2. NCBI lineage: Eukaryota > Metazoa > Chordata > Mammalia > Artiodactyla > Bovidae > Oryx > Oryx dammah. Next base: position 29,281,517 of record NW_024070185.1, read on the forward strand.
CTTTTTGACCCCATTTTCTGTACCCCGCCAGGCTTTGTGACCGCACGGACTGTAGCCCACCAGGTTTCTCTGTCCATGGGATTCTCCAGGCAAGAATACTGGAGTGGGTTGCCATTTCCTCCTCCAGGGGATCTTCCTGACCCAGGAATTGAATTCAAGTCTCTGGCATTGCAGGCAGTTTCTTTACCCTCTGAGCCACCAGGGAAGCCCAAGCTTGGGGAGGTCTAAATAAAAGTACACATTAAAGGCATGGATCACAAGTTCCTCAAAAGTTTAATCCGACAGATTAGGTTAGTAGTTCTAATTTAACAGTAATAATTAGTAGTTCAAACTTAATAGTAATTTAATAATAGTAGTTTTAAGTGCCAGGCAGTTACAGAATGGTCAGAGACCAGGAAAAGCTGACCGAGAAAGCAAAGTTCCATACACACGCTTCGCCCATAGGCTTTCAGTTGCTCAAACACACAGGTACATGATAGAGTTAGTAAAATAAAGCAGAAAACATGTATACTGAGTATATGTGTGTATATATTTAAGTATACGTGTGGTATGATTATATATACATATACACATCTGTACACACATACATGCTCCGTTCTCTCTTGCTCACTGTACTCTGTGCATGCAGAACTGATGGGAACACCTTACAAAAATATAATTGCAATTTGTATATTATTGTCTTTGTGACTATTTTATAAAAATAGTTTTCAAAGTTAAATTACTGTTCGAACATTTTGAAAATAAAATTCCACACATCTTTTGAGTTACCTTATGGGAAATCATTTTGTTCTTTACAACAAATTTCTTAATTTTCTTAGATCTCTATGTTATGGGATACATTATTGGGCACTTTTATAGAATACAAATTTCTTATAAACTACATAGTATAAGATAACAGCCTTTGAATAGGTATCTTGTAGCCTACTTTCACCATCAGTTGACTTTATGTTGTTTAGGAAACATATGGGAGACTGGGAATTAGGAAACAAAAGAGAGAGGGAAAGAAAAGAAAATGAGTGGGACCTGAATTTCGGTCATTCATTCATTTATTTTTGAGAAGGGGTGGAAAAGCCCACAGATTCGTATCTCAGTAGGGTGAAGTTGTATTACTGTTTATCTGTATCATTTTCCCCCTGTGGCAAGAGACGTGAAGAATAGACACTCACTTCCAAAGATACCAAGTTCCAAAGCACTGACTCATGAGCCCACAATGAAATCCTAGGATGCAGCCATTTCCTACCTTTGTTTGGAAATGAACTGATTGGACCAGGCGGATGTAAGCCCTCAGCTGCAGAGCTTTACAGAAGGAAATGCTTTTGGTCTCTCTTAGGTACTGGATGCTATTGAGCCACTTTATATTTGATAGGATCAGGCAGTGTAAAAACGTTTTCCTAGTGTGTAGAAAATTCAGAGCGGGGTCCTTCTGTATGTTTGTGCCCGTGTAGCCTCTCCCCAATGGCACCCCTTCCTTTTCATGCAGGGCTTTTTCATTGTAAGCTTGTGCATCAAGCACACGCTGGTTTCCCTCTCTCTAGCTTGGTCTCACTTGTGTTTGCAGTCTCCCCATCTCATGGTGACTCCCGAGGGCTATAAACCCTGGCCCCTGCCTCCCTCTCCTGTCCAGGTCACACTCCACCTGCTCTGTTAGCACCCCGCAGCGCTGGCCATCTCACCACTCCTCCAGCATAGCTGAGCCTCAGGTACTTTGCTCTTGCTGTTCTTGCTGCTGAGAAGCCTTTCTTCCCAGGTCCTTGCAGGACTTGTCTCTTCCTGTCATCCAGACAGTTAAAGTTAGTCACTCAGTTGTGTCTGACTCTTGGTGACCCCATGGACTGTAGCCCACCAGGCTCCTCTGTCCATGGAAATCTCCAGGCAAGAATACTGGAGTGGGTTGCCATTATCATCCAGAGGTGGGCTCAGAAAGGCCGCCTCCCACTACTCTACCCACTTCTACCCCGCCGCAAGCCCCTTTGCCCTTACTCCGTTCGACTGTTTCCCATTTGGCTCCCTGACATATTTTATATTCACTTGTTTCCTGGTGTACTGCTTCTCACCTCCAGTAGACTGTGAACCTCTTGTGGGTTGGAACATTGATCATTTAGCAGCTTTCTGCCTGGGCCTGCAACATACTAGATCATAGGTATAGTACCTACCACAGTACAGAACCTGGCAGATTCATAATGACGTCTGTGGAATAGGCAATGCAGACCTGCCAGAGATGGTGCTCACCTCTGCTATTGGGCCATTTGGCAAGTTCTGTACTTCTGGATGCCTTGGCTTTCCCATTTGATGAGCAGGGACTACATTTTGTGCACCTCACAAAGCTTCATGGGAAGTTGAATAATGGCAAGTGAGCTCTAGTCACGAAGAATGAAAGCTCAAACAGAGTCTTTATGAAATGGAGCGCTGAAATAATGAAAGGGTCTGTGCCAGATGGGAAGGAGTATATCTAAGATGCTCAGGATTTTCTGTGTATGTATGTGCTGTTCCTGGACACTTTTTTGGTGATAATGCTTGTGATAAGCCTCTAAGGATGGATGAGGAGAAAGCTAAGGATAAGCTTAAGTATAAACTTAAAATTGAAAGATAATTTGGGGGCCATAGTAGAGCAAGCGAATGAGGATGATGAAAGAAGTTGGCTCTAAAGAGAGCATTTGAAATTCTAGCTTGTTGTCATATTTACCACCTTCCGTTCTCAGACATGATAGTTTTCAGTCAGTAACCTTTTTGGGATTTTCTGAAGTGTGATTTTTACCTTGAATGTATCAGAGCTGAAAACAATTGTTTATGTTTATGCAGTTCAGAATTTTGCAGTTTAGTTTGTGTGGGTTAGTGGCCCTACTGTTCAACTGGATGGCAAATCTGTGCTAGGAGGATACCATATGCACAAGTATTTTCTTAAATAATGTTGGCGTTTGCCACTGGTGTTGGGGGAGAAGGGAAAAAAAAAATGAGAGTAATTCTGGAAGCCCTCCAGTAAGGGGTTAGGAAGGAACTTAGGGACAAATGCTCCTACTTGGAACACAACACCAAATAGTGGTTTTGTGTGTGTGTGTGTGTGTGTGTTTTAAAGAGAAGCCAAAATTAAACACAGTAGAGTTTACTGTTTGCTAATCAGCATGTGTTTACTTTCTCTTCCAAAACTGAAGTTGCCAACCAATATATTTCCTACCCAGTGCTATGAATCTGTCCAAATAAACATGGGAAGCAGTAAAACAATGACACCACATGAAAAATATATCCCCATTCATTAAATAGAATCCAAAAAATTCTCTGGAATTTAATTCTAGCAATGAAGTGAGAATTGTTTGGTCTACTAAGAGAGGATAGTGACTTCCTGCCTTGGTTAGTCCAGCATGAAAGGATATGTTTCTCAATTCCCATACAACTCTCCATGCGTTGGCCTAAACCTGGAGAGACGTAAATGGATTATTTCATGTGAACCCCTCACCCACATTCCCAGAGGACTAGAGCATTTGGGGTATAACATTGTTTTATGACAGTTACGAGCATAAGCAGCTTGTAGAATTCAAATAATTTTAATTTCTATCTCCATCACTGACAATTACTGACAAGAAGTTCTCAAGATGAAATTAAAGAGTCTTCTTTGGGAGATGGCAAACATAAGGAGAAAGAGAAGTTGTAAAGAGATGCTTTTATTTTGTGGTCATTCAACTTTGGAAAATAAATTCAAAAGCAGTAGCTTATAATCAACAGTACGGAGAACCTTATGTTCGTAAGTATATCAGTTTACTTTAGCTGTTAGTGAGCAGTCCCATATTCAGTCATTATCTATACTGTATATGTGTATCTTTGTGAGGAAGCTTTGCTATAGAAATGTTAGATGGAGATAGACTGATTACTGTGGTATTATTTTTATGGTTTAAATTTGCATTTGAAAGTACCCAGTGTACTCTTCATACTAGAGCCCAGATACCCCTGGAGCTGACTCCTATTTTCTATCAAAACCTGCTTTCAGGAAATCATATAATATTAGTCATTTGCTCTTAAATGTGAGTTTGAATAAGTGCATTGAGCTTTCAGTTTTTCCAGTAGTCATGTATGGATGTGAGAGTTGGACTATAAAGAAAGCTGAGTGCTGAAGAATTAATGCTTTTTAAATTGTGGTGGTGGAGAAGACTCTTGAGAGTCCCTTGGACTGCAAGGAGATCCAACCAGTCCATCCTAAAGAAGATCAGTCCCGAATATTCATTGGAAGGACTGATGCTGAAGCTGAAACTTCAGGACTTTGGCCACCTGATGTGAAGAACTGACTCACTGGAAAAGACCCTGCTGCTGCTGCTAAGTCACTTCAGTCTGTGCGACCCCATAGACGGTAGCCCATCAGGCTCCGCCATCCCTGGGATTCTCCAGGCAAGAACACTGGAGTGGGTTGCCATTTCCTTCTCCAATGCATGAACTTGAAAAGTGAAAGTGAAGTCACTCAGTCGTGTCCAACTCTCAGCGACCCCATGGACTGTAGCCTACCAGGCTCCTCTGTCCATGGGAGTTTCCAGGCAAGAGTACTGGAGTGGGGTGCCATTGCCTTCTCTGGAAGAAGACCCTAATGCTGGGAAAGATTGAAGGCAGGAGGAGAAGGGGACGACAGAGGATGAGATGGTTGGATGGCATCACTGACTCGATGGACATGAGTTTGAGTAAACTCTGGGAGTTGGTGATGGACAGGGAAGCCTGGTGTGCTACAGTCCATGGGGTCGCAAAGAATTGGACATGACCGAGCAACTGAACTGAACTTCAGTAGGAAGCACATAAAAAATCTTATGAGTTCAAGCCTTGGGGAGAAATGGTGTGATCTAGTGGGAAGAGGCATTCTTTCTGATGGGTCTTTTCTGGCAGAAGTGACTGTTGTTGTTTTTTTTTTCTCTCTGGACAAGTAAAGCCAGCCCCTGATCTTTACTAATAGGCAGGTCCCAGTGTTGTTTCTGGGAACAGCAGAACAAAAGGTAGTGGGTTCTTTGAAGGCAATTTAGCAGCTAATTGTTATTCAGGATTACATTTCTAGTCATTCTAGATACTGCAGGACAACAGTGCTTTCTTTTTTTAATAAGAAATTAATTATCTGTACAAATTTACTTCTTGGATTTACTTAGGTAAATGGTATGTAACCAAATAAAAATTTTGAGTAAAACTAACAGCACATGAAAACCCAAAGGGGTCTTTTAGGATAAGAAGCCTATGTCAAAGTCGTCAACTGAAAGCTCTATAAATATTGGTTGTTGTCCTTGTTATCTAATCTAATCATTTATAGATAAAGAACCTGAGGCCTTTACAGCTAAATGTCTCACCTAGGCTAGGGAGGAAGCAGTCTCGAAGAACAGAGTTCCTTTAGGATTTATACAGAACTCATTCTACTCCAACAGGCTGCCACCCAGATCTTTTTCTTTAAGTTTCCTGAGCTTGAATTCAAAGAAATAAAATGTAGAAAGTTAGTGATTATTTCCTAAAAATCTGGTGTCAACAGCTGCTTTCAACATTCAACACATACATTGTCAAGCTGTATAAGCAAGTTATTTGTTCTGTGTCACTTTTTCATCTGACAACCGCATATATTTGATATGTACATAGATTTATATACCTATATCTTCCTGGATGTAAGAGAATGGATATATGTGGGAATATTCTGTGTATGTTTTAAATTGAGGAAGAAAGTGGAAAGATTTTAGAATAGTCATAGTGTTCATTTAGCCAATCACTCAGTAGAAGTATGGGCTTCCCTGGTGGTTCACACAGTAAAGAATCTGTCTAGAATGCAGGAGATCTGGATTCAGTCCCTGGGTTGGGAAGATCCCCTTGAGAACGGAATAGCAATCGACTCCAGTATTCGTGCCAGGAGAATTTCCTGGACAGAGGCGCTGGTGGGGCTATAGTCTGTGGGGTGGCAAAGAGTCAGACATGACTGAGTGACTGACACAGTAGATGTATGGATAGTGGGAATGCAAAGGTCAGAAGAACGGATTCTGTTCTTGACTTTATGGGAATTAATAAACCTCAAGTAACTGTCCCTTGGACTGCAAGGCAATCAAACCAGTCAATCCTAAAGGAAATCAACCCTGAATATTCATTGGAAGGACTGATGCTGAAGCTGAAACTCCAATATTTTGGCCACTTGATGTGAAGAGCCGATTCATTAGAAAAGACCCTGATGCTGGGAAAGATTGAAGGCAGGAGGAGAAGGGGACAACAGAGGATGAGATGGTTGGATGGTTTTCCTGGCTCAGTGGTTATGAATTTGAGCAAGCTCTGGGAGATGGTGATGGACAGGGAAGCCTGGTGTGCTGCAGTCCGTGGGGTTGCAAAGAGCCGGACATGACTGAGCAACTGAACAACAAAATCAAAGTAACTGTAAGGTGTGGATAGGGAGATAGCCAACCAAGTTTGATGGAAATATGGGAGAAGTTATGATATTGTGAAAACTCAGCAGTGACCACAGGACTGGAAAAGGTCAGTTTTCATTCCAATCCCAAAGGCAGGCAATGCCAAAGAATGCTCAAACTACCGCACAATTGCACTCATCTTACATGCTAGTAAAGTAATGCTCAAAATTCTTCAAGCCAGGCTTCAGCAATACGTGAACTGTGAACTCCCTGATGTTCAAGCTGGTTTTAGAAAAGGCAGAGGAACCAGAGATCAAATTGCCAACATCCGCTGGATCATCGAAAAAGCAAGAGAGTTCCAGAGAAACATTTATTTCTGCTTTATTGACTATGCCAAAGCTTTTGACTGTGTGGATCACAATAAACTGTGGAAAATTCTTCAAGAGATGGGAATACCAGACCACCTAACCTGCCTCTTGAGAAATCTGTATGCAGGTCAGGAAGCAACAGTTAGAAGTGGTCATGGAACAACAGACTGGTTCCAAATAGGAAAAGGAGTACGTCAAGGCTGTATATTGTCACCCTGCTTATTTAACTTATATGCAGAGTACATCATGAGAAACGCTGGACTGGAAGAAACACAAGCTGGAATCAAGATTGCCGGGAGAAATATCAATAACCTCAGATATGCAGATGACACCACCCTTATGGCAGAAAGTAAAGAGGAGCTAAAAAGCCTCTTGATGAAAGTGAAAGAGGAGAGTGACAAAGTTGGCTTAAAGCTCAACATTCAGAAAATGAAGATCATGGCATCCGGTCCCATCACTTCATGGGTATAGATGGGGAAACAGTGGAAACAGTGTCAGACTTTATTTTTTTGGGCTCCCAAATCAGATGGATTTGCAGATGGTGACTGAAGCCATGAAATTAAAAGACGCTTACCCCTTGGAAGAAAAGTTATGACCAACCTAGATAGCATATTCAAAAGCAGAGACATTACTTTGCCGACTGAGGTCCGTCTAGTCAATGCTGTGGTTTTTCCTGTGGTCATGTATGGATGTGAGAGTTGGACTATGAAGAAGGCTGAGTGCTGAAGAATTGATGCCTTTGAACTGTGGTGTTGGAGAAGACTCTTGAGAGTCCCCTGGACTGCAAGGAGATCCAACTAGTCCATTCTGAAGGAGATCAGCCCTGGGATTTCTTTGGAAGGAATGATGCTAAAGCTGAAACTCCAGTACTTTGGCCACCTCATGTGAAGAGTTGACTCCTTGGAAAAGGCTCTGATGCTGGAAGGGATTGGGGGCAGGAGGAGAAAGGGACGACCGAGGATGAGATGGCTGGATGGCATCACAGACTCGATGGACATGAGTTTGAGTGAACTCCGGGAGTTGGTGATGGACAGGGAGGCCTGGCGTGCTGCGATTCATGGGGTCGCAAAGAGTCGGACACGACTGAGCGACTGAACTGAACTGAACTGAACTGAACATAGAATCTTATGGGGACAAAAATGAGACAGACTCATGTACCAGATCTGTGAAGGAAGCCAGAATGAAGTTAACCAGGGGAAGGGAGGTGGTCGTGTTCCAGGAAGATGGAACAGCATGTGTGAAGCCTCAGAGAGCTCAGGATTGGAAATGGTTAATAAAGGTGGTTTTAGGAATCCCACAAATGAATCAGTCTGACAGTCTTCTTTCTAAGTTTCCATTGGAGTTTCTTAAACTGCCTGAGAAATTTTTTTCTGGCATAGTGTTTATTCTTTATATTGGTTTTCAATTATCTGACATTGTCTGTAATGTCCTGCTTGAGTAAAATTATCATTATCATCAACAGACATATCTTTATTAAGTACCTATCAGTTGTGAAGGCCTGTGTAGTAAGACTACCGCATTTGAACCCTGATTATAGTAAAGGATTTAAATTTGAAAAGATTAGGTTGTTTTGGTATGTTCAAAAAGACCAAGTGTATGTCCTTGAAGCTATTTTTTCCCCTATAATTCTTAGATCTGGTGATTTCACCTCATTATTCTTTTCCTAATTCCCTTGGTTCAGTTTCTTAAAAATGTATTTTGAAATATTTAAGACATATAAAAATAGATAAATATTTCTACAAACTCATGCATGCATCAGCCAGTTTCAAATTTTGTTTAAATTTATTTGAATAAAATTTAAAATAATTAAAAGTTTAAATATATGTGTGAATAAAGAAATAAAAATTAGAAATTAGATTAATAAAATCCCTGCACGCCTCTTCTCCTCATCTTATTCCTTCTTATCCTGTTACACCAGGATAAGTGTAAGTATATTGGGTTCTTGTTCGTAGGACTTTCCTTGCTTGGGCATTTTGTAATGTGTTTGATGCTAAGAACTTGAGTCTCTTTGCCATCCTATCTAGGGAGTAATCCTCTGACATTTTCTGTGGGATAATTTCTCCTACGTTTGATAGTTCAGTGAGACAGAGGTCTCTAGGCTCCAAACTTATGTTTCCAGGAGTCACAGAACTTCTCGAGGTATCTTTCCTTGACAAGTAATAGAATAATAAAGCATTGCCTTTGATTCTTGTTTTGGTAATTATAATTGATAGATGCTTTATATATGTTAGATGATATATAAAATTCAGAACAGTTTTCCTTTTGCATATTTGGGAAGAGTGCTAATGATGACAAAAGTGTCCTCCGGTTTGATTTCAGATCAAAATTGATAGACTTGAATGAAACAGATATTTAAGTTTACAGTACTAGTTAATTTATTCTGCCTTGAATATAGGCTTATTTTGCAATCTATGTAGTTTTGCAAACAGATATTAAAGAATAACTGCAAAAGAACCAAATGCTGAGCCTCAAACTTTACAACCCTCTTTATGATAAATTGTTAGATATTTTTCATGAAAATTTTTGGGATCACTTTCAAAGAAATTTTTCCACACCTAGAAATTCCAGCTTCCAGATATCCATGAAGGAACAGAAAAGGTTTACCTATTATTTTCAGTTGGAAAGAGAGTATTTTAAAACTACATTTGTGTGGATATCACAGTTGCAGCATAATTTATTATCTTTAGGGCTTAAGTACATGTCTGTAAAGGATCTTTTGAAGAGCAGTAGTAATACAGTTAGTTTAGGAAATGCCACAGCTTCAGCTTCCTGTTCTTTGCCTTGGCCTTCTTAAAAAGTGAAGACTTTCTGCTCCATCCTGTCAAGAGCAAATGCAATGTGTGTCAGCAGAAGGAAGGAGCCAGAGGCAGGCCTGCCCTCTTGGCCTGTCCCGCTGGGTGTGTTGATTTGCTCTATGAGACCTGGCCGTCCTGGGCACCGCATCAGGGGACCCTGCAAGTAGGTGAGGGCGTTCCTGACTTCTGTGATCATAGCCCACTGCAGGGGCAGAATTCACCATGCAGGCCAGTGAATCCATGTTAATATCTAAAGTAAGACAAATAGTTCAAATCATGTTAGAAACTTGTCAAAATTTAGGATTCTCTGAATCATTTAAGAGACATAGAAGACGAATATAAGGATTCTGTTCCTTAAATTTCTAATTAGAGATTTTCTGAGGTGATGTCCATCTTAGGAAATAATTCAATACTGAGGCTTGCTCCCTCATCCTCCAAGACATGATCTGCTTCTCCTGGCTTCCTTCTTGGCACCTGCCAACCTTGGTCTTCCGTTTCTCAATGCTCATCATGTGGAATAAATGTGGCAGCTTTCATTTCTTCCTTTCCTTCCCTAGAGCAGGTGAGTGGTGCCCACAGCTGAGTGTCGTCTTCAGAAAGCATCTAGGACCACTGGGTGTATTGTGTGTCTGTCAGTGGGCAGGCCAGGCACGCACAGAGTTAAGCCCACGGTCGCTCTATGTTAACAGAACATTTCTCAGCGTAGCCGGGTCGTAATCCCTAAGCAGATGCTTTCCGGGGTCTTGTTATTGTCCAGAAGTGGCTCTTGTATGAGAAAACGCAGCCATGCAGAAACGGCACACACACTGTTGACTCGCCCACCATGGCTTACGGTTTTTCTTTTTTCACATCCGTGAACCCTAGGTTTCGTCTCTACCTAGGCAAGGAGCATTGGCACCTTCCTGGTCTCTACACCTTTAACTCGTTAAAAAAAAAAAAAAAAAACAAAACAGCCGTCAACTGGAATCCCATTATAACGTTCCCTACTGATAAGAGGTTCTGATTTTCCTTGGGATCTTTTCAGTTTGTTGTTGCTGGCCCAGACCTTGCCCCTTTCTCGAGTCTTCCAGCCGCATCGTGGCCTTTCAAAACCTTTAAGTCCTGTAATACTATATTTTGTGAAGAAGAGAAAAAAATAAGATTTTTTTCCCTCCTTGCTTTTGTTAACCCATTCTTGTTTTAGGCTCCAACAAAAAGGGTTTTTGTTAACTGGAGCTTAAAATCGGCCAGCTTGCAAAGCATTCTCCCTTTTTATGCAGGGAGGATTAGCCTGGCATGTTATGCAGTTCCCTTGTATGAGCCATTCACGTGTCCTGTCAGAAGGTGTATAATTACTCACTTCACCATCAGCAATCATTCTTAAGTTAAAACCTGTTTTAAACCTCTCATTAATATAAATCATACTGGGAAGGTAGAAAATACACCTTCAAAATGAACGAAGTGTTAGAGAGTTAATCTTTTCTTTTCATAATAGACCCAGAGTAAATAATTTTTACTTAGCACTTCTCTGTCTTTGCAGTCAAAATACTCTGTGATAAAAGATCGGGTACCAGGGATTGCATAAACGTGCAGTGTTTTATTCAGACAGGATTGGGCTTCCTGCTTGGTGCCAGCCTCGTTCTCTCTCTGTCACCCTTGAACAGTGAAGTGTGTAATCCTCCATTCTTTTAGAGTCAGTCCCCTGACAGAATGTCCTCTCTCTCCCTCTTTCTCTCTCTGTCTCTCTCTCTCTCACACACACACAGATTCAGGAGCAAAATGTTTTCATTTTTCATGTCCTTCTTTCAGTGAATGATCCCAGCATGCTTAGCTAACTGTCTGAACTTCTAAACAATGACTCCAAGTATGATTTTCCTTCATGAAAGCACCTCAGGCAAAGGACTCAAGTATCCCTGGTGTGTTTATTCATCTGTGGTGAGTCCTGATGCAGATATGGGAGCTCTGAAGGTACACTCCAGGGACTCATCTTCCTAACAGACAGAGGCTGCTGCCGCTCCTCCTCCATGCCTCCCACCCCAGAGTCTCCCCTGCCCCCGGCCCCCTGCCCCCTGCCCCCTGCCAGAGCTGTTCTGATTGTGGAATGTTCAGTCCAAGTTGGGGCTTTGGGATGAGACAGGTCAAATTCTTAAACATCCTGAAAGGCTCAGACATATCTGGCCTTTGCCCACCTCTCCAAATTCATTTCTCACTTTTTTCCCTAGAGCTTCTGACTCATCATTTTGGTAATCTCCTTTCTAAGTTGGCCAAAGACCTCTGCCCCTTTCTACCCAAGGCCACCACTTCTGCTAACTCCATGTCTCCCAGCTAATTTCGACTCATTCTTCAGGTCTATATTTAAGCCAATGTCCTTTCATTTTTACACATTTTCTGCAATGCAGGGCCAATGATGTGCCAGAAGTTATTCTAGGTCCTTGAGATTCAGGGTTAATTTGAACAGATGACATTCCTACTCTGATTGGGCTTATATCCTAGGAGAAGCTTTCCACAAAGAAGTCTTCTTGGACGTTCCAGTCCATTTGGGCCCACTTTAGGCTGCACTTCCATAGAACTCTATGATTCTTCATTTCATTTCCTCACAGTGAAGGAATAAAGGAATGGCTTTATTCCTTTATCTCTCTGTTCCCAGACATCTTTCTGAATTCTTTTACATCATTCTTCTACTCTTTGAAACATTACACTAATTAGAAATTTATTGGGATTGATAGACTTTTTCTTAAAAAATAAATGTCAATTACTGGAAGCAGTTGCTTTAATTGATATCATTTGCTCTTCTTTTAGTACCTGGTGGACGTTACTGGCTGCAGGAATGGGCATGAGGTTGGGTTGAGAGGTGATACTTTTAATGTTTGGCACAGTGGGAAGTCAAAGGGCATGGGGCATGGGACCTGGGAGGATGGGTGTCTGGGTGATGGGAGTGCCCACAGAAAGAGAAGAAGGTTTAGAAGTTAAACTTGGGTTTTTTTCAGAAATTTAAAGAGAGAAAGCTAAGTCCTCCCTTTTCTATTTTGTCCCTTGGGAAACAAAGGAAGGCCTAAAATTAGTTAATCTTTTATGTGCCAGGACTTTCCATATGTTATTTCTTTTAAGGGATTATTTTATCTCCAGTTTATATCTGAAAAGTAAGTTTCTTTAATTCTAGAATTAGAACATGTAAAACTGACACTCTGTAGCTTCTTGGTTCTCAATTAATGTCTTATGAATGAATGACTTTATTGTATAAAAACATGTTCTCCATTTTGGCATGAGTCTTCAGGCCAGCTTCTCTCGACTCAGATTTCTTATTGGTATCACAGTTGAAGTGCATTCAGGGTTGAATTGGGCTTTATAGACTGGTATGGAAACCTGGTTACTTTGTATGATACTGTTTTGATAGGAGATTTCAGTGTGAGTTCCAGACCACTGACTCACCTATGAGCTTTTGGAGCTCTGTTCCTTAGTAAGTTGGGGATTATCTACATGTGTCTGCAGAAATTATATGAAATTAAATCTCATCTGTTCTGTTTCCTTGTAATACTTAGGATGCTTCTTTTCTAATTGAGTTTAAGTGATTCTGTCTTTTCCTGTTTTTTTTTTCCCCCACAAATCTCCCTAAAGCCTTTTTGTAAGGCAATGGCACCCCACTCCAGTACTCTTGCCTGGAAAATCCCATGTGCTGGTAGGCTGCGGTCCATGAGGTCCCTACAAGTCAGACACGACTGAGCGACTTCACTTTCACTTTTCACTTTCATGCATTGGAGAAGGAAATGGCAACCCACTCCAGTGTTCTTGCCTGGAGAATCCCAGGGACGGCCAAGCCTGGTGGGCTGCTGTCTATGGAGTCGCACAGAGTAGGACACGACTGAAGCGACTTAGCAGCAGTAGCAATAGCAGCATCAGTATACCTAATGGGCTTGCCAGGTGGCTCAGTGGTCCAGAATTTGCTGCGCCGAGGCACGGGTTCAATCCCTGGGTTAGGAAAATCCCCTGGAGGAGGAAATGGCAACCCACTCCAGTATTCTTGCCTGGGAAATCCCATGGACAAAGGAGCCTGGAGGGCTATAGTCCATGGGGTCACAAAGAGTCAGATATGACTGAGCAACTGAGTATACAGTATACCTAATAAAGATAGTAATAAAAGTTATCACCTAAAAAGATTTTTAGAAAGTGAAAGGAAAAAATAATTTCTAAGATCCCACAAATAGAAGATCTTTTGATATGCCCCTGTTTCATATTGAATCACTAGGAACATGACATTAAACTGGTTTGAGTTGGGGTTCAAGTGGAAGAGAAACCACATTAGTGATGAACTCTAATAAAATTGAAACACGGTCAAAAGGGAAACCCCATATGGACTGAGAGAGGGAAACTGTGAGGTCCTTTCTTCTATAATGGTAAAGCCTGTCCAGAAAGGAATCTTTTTCACTGGAATATTTCCAAAACTAAGCATGACCCCAGTTTACAAGCAGTTTGAATTTGTATGTAATTGACATATCTCAAAAATATTAAACAATGAAGTGTTTGCTATTTTGACTACTAAATTTGAGTGGGTAGTGAGAATAAGTAGGCTTTCGTACATGGGCTCAAGTAGATCATTTGGTTAAGACATGGGAATTCCTATTAGTAAAAACGAGGGTCATGTCAAGAGTCTGGTGTCTTCGACGTATGTGTGTCTGTTGCTGTGCACTTATTTCTAAGTCAGCTTCAGCACAGTGTATTCCCAGTTGCTTCTACCGTTCCTGTGTCTATTTTTAAAAGAAACAGAGAAACGAAAAGTTGGATAAGAAACCTGATTAAAGGAAGAGTACTTGAGTGATGCAGAATGAATTAGAATATAATTTTTCCTTAAAAAGTGTTCAGTGCACTCGCTCAGTCGTGTCCGACTCTTTGTGACCCCATGAATCGCAGCACACCAGGCCTCCCTGTCCATCACCATCTCCCGGAGTTCACTCAGACTCACGTCCATCGAGTCCGTGATGCCATCCAGCCATCTCATCCTCGGTCGTCCCCTTCTCCTCCTGCCCCCAATCCCTCCCAGCATCAGAGTCTTTTCCAATGAGTCAACTCTTCGCATGAGGTGGCCAAAGTAATGGAGTTTCAGCTTCAGCATCATTCCTTCCAAAGAAATCCCAGGGCTGATCTCCTTTAGGATGGACTGGTTGGATCTCTTTGCAGTCCAAGGGACTCTCAAGAGTCTTCTCCAACACCACAGTTCAAAAGCATCAATTTTTCGGCGCTCAGCCTTCTTCACAGTCCAACTCTCACATCCATACATGACCACTGGAAAAACCATAGCCTTGACTAGACGGACCTTAGTTGGCAAAGTAGTGTCTCTGCTTTTGAATATGCTCTCTAGGTTGGTCATAACTTTCCTTCCAAGGAGTAAGCGTCTTTTAATTTCATGGCTGCAGTCACCATCTGCAGTGATTTTGGAGCCCCGCAAAATAAAGTCTGACACTGTTTCCACTGTTTCCCCATCTATTTGCCATGAAGTGATGGGACCAGATGCCATGATCTTCATTTTCTGAATGTTGAGCTTTAAGCCAACTTTTTCTCTCTCCTCTTTCACTTTCATCAAGAGGCTTTTTAGTTCCTCTTCACTTTCTGCCATAAGGGTGGTGTCATCTGCATATCTGAGGTTATTGATATTTCTCCCGGCAATCTTGATTCCAGCTTGTGCTTCCTCCAGCCCAGCATTAAAGTAAACTTGGGAAAATAAATTATGTAAAATTAAATGCATAGATATGGATAATTCCTAAGTGCTGAGAGACCCTGTAGTTCAGTGGATGGAACACAGGCTTGGAAACCTAGGAGGCTCTTCTCTGCAGTTCAACAGCAGCATTAACTTGGGCAAATTACTTAACCTCTTGAGGCCTCTCTTTAAGGTTTATTTTTAAGATAGGGCTAGTAATAATAATATCTGCCTTGACAGTTTGTATTGAAAAATTAAACCAACTTTGTGAGGCTTATTATCAAATGCCTGCTTATCTAAGATGTCTCACACAGTGGATCTTCCCATCAACCATTATGTAGCATTAGAGGAAAGTTATTTCTAAGAAATGATCACCAGTAAGTCATGGTGTATTGTTAAATTATCATACTGTTCTCATGATACTATTCCTGTTACTTAAGTTCAGGGAAGAATATCCAATTCATGAAAATCCAAAGGATCTCTGCTTCCCCCCCCCCCCAAAATACATGATATAATACACTTCAAGTTTAAAGAGGGACACTTCAGGGACTTCCCTGGTGGTCCAGTGGTTAAGATTTCGCCTTCCATTGCAGGGGGTGCAGGTTCAATCCCCAGTCAGGAAGCTAAGATCCTACGGCCAAAACCCAAAAACAGAAAGTAGAAGCAATACTGTAACAAATTCAATAAAGACTTTAATAAATAAATGAATAAAGAGGGACATTTCAGAACAATGTTCATTGATTTAAAAAATTTATCAATTTTTCATTCATTCAATAAACAGTTTCTGAGTACCTAGTGATATTCTATGTTTTATAATAACCTCTAGGAATAAAAAGCCGGAAAAGGCAATGGCACCCCACTCCAGTACTCTTGCCTGGAAAATCCCATGGATGGAATAGCCTGGTGGGCTGCAGTCCATGGATTCGCTAAAAGTCAGACACTACTGAGCGACTTCACTTTCACTTATCACTTTCATGGATTGGAGAAGGAAATGGCAACCCACTCCAGTGTTCTTGCCTGGAGAATCCCAGGGACGGGAGAGCCTGGTGGGCTGCCGTCTATGGGCTGGCACAGAGTCGGACACGACTGAAGTAACTTAGCAGCAGCAGCAGCAGCAGCAGCAGGAATAAAGAGCATAGGCTCTTTCCACAGGGATGTCACAGTCTAGGAATAAAATTTTACCAAGGAATGGTAATTCATTAGTTAATGGTAAGTGGCAGAAAGCTTTGAATGGATAAATAATCTTTGAAAATTGTAGTAGTTTTTTGGGGCATCTTTAGGAATGCACACACACACCTTGAGTTTATGATGTTAGAAAGCCATTTAAAATGTTAACCAAACAGTCCATTTTAATTTTTAATCCATGGCAAACATATAATTAGCTGAATGTTCATTTTTAAGGTGTGCTTGGCTGTCTTAATCTAATGTTTATTTTTAAAATGTGATTAGCAATTATCTGGAATAATTTTTAAAACATATACTTCAATTAACAAAAGTTATATCAACTTTTTTTGTTTTCTGTTCTTTGAGACTCATAGATTTTATATTCATTGCTTTTTTAAAAGGTGGTTTTACTGAACAGATTTTGATGAAAAATGTTCTTAAAATATTTCTTATTGGCTTACTGGTAGAGGGATGATTCATCTCTCAATGAATTATGTTTTCAGCTCTTGTTACAAAGCCAAATTGTCATCATTAAATGATTTTAGAAAAATAAAACCGGTTCTTTAAAATGTGGAGTCCATACCGTCTCAATTAATTATTTTGATAATGTTTATTGAACAATGAGAGCCAATTTAAGATTAGAATGATTGAATCTTATGAACTAGTGTTAAAAATTTACCCAGTCAATGTTCTAAGTCATATTTTAATCAATTTTGTTAAAATTAGTTCTATTCAAAAGGAAATAGCATGTATTTCATCACAATGACCAAATATTACATACAACTAATGTAAAAGAAAAACTCAGTAGAAACAAATGTATTGTCTTGGACCTTTAAATATTTTGTTCTGTGTTTCTGAATACTTTTTGGATCTTTTCATAGAGGATTACAGAAACTTTGGGACTGAAGTCTGAGAATTCGATAGAGCCAGATCTGCTTCTGAGCATAATGCCTGCTTATTAAGCTGGAAAACGTTACTTTTTTTTTACATTAGACTTTAATATCATAAACAATGACAGCCTTTTCATGTTGTTTTCGTAAAACAAAATTTCCTCATAAACCCAAAGCCATTAAACCACAAAAACCCCAGACACAATCCATCACTTTGTTCCATCCCAAGTTCAGTTTATTGCTTTCAAATACATCATATAAAGTGCCCTTTACTTGAGGAAGAATATAGTATAAGGATGAATCCAGTACTGGAGAATCTCTGGCCTCTTGAGAACAGAATTTATATTTATTCATTTTCTCATAGAATTCCTTAGGATTTGAATTCTTAATATCCAAATCAAATGCATTCAAATAAACAAACCCTACAGGTCATATATAAAAAGTGCTCTCAGAGGAGAATTTATACAATTAAAAAACCACTTAATATCCTTGAAGGGAAGCAACTATATACCTACATTAGTGGTAAAGAAAATATGATAATGGAAAATATATCATTCTGGAAAAGAGCAAGACAGGGCAGATGATTAAACTGAGATCATATAAAGCTGATTTTTGTTCAGGACTCTTTCACTTCCAGTTACTTTCCATGGTTCTTAGCTGTTTATTTTTAGTGGTGAGGTCATAGTGTTCCATGATTAGCGAAATAGGGTCTCCATATGGAGGTATGATGTGGCGGCCAGAAAACAGCTGTGCTATCAGTGGAGCAGAGGTCTCAGAAAATGCTAGTGTGGCTTTCCCCCCCAACCCCAGTTTTGAAAAATAATTGACATACATCACTGTATACATTTATATTGTGAAATGATTACCACAATAGTTTCAGCTAACACCTGTCTTCTTATATAGGTAAAATAAAGAAAAAAGGAAAGAAATATTTTCCCTGTGATTAAGAACTCTTAGGATTTACTCTCCTAGCAACTTCCCTATATATCATATAGCTGGGTTAGCTGTAGTCACAATGTTGTATGTTACATCCCTGCTACTTACTTACCTTGTAACTGGAAGTTTGTATCTTTTGACCACCAGCCTCCAGTTCTCCCACTCTCCACCTTCGGCCTCTGGTAACCACAAGTGTGATTTCTTTTTCTGTAAGTTTGTTTGTTTAGATCCTACATACAAGTGAGGTCATACAGTATTTGTTCTTCTCTATCTAGTGTTTTCCTTACCTTTGGATGTATTCCCTTTTTTCCACTTCCACACCAACATTTGTTATCTCTTGTCTTTTTGATGATGGTCTTTTTTACAGTGATGAGGTGATTGATACTTCATTGTGGTTTTAATTTTCATTTTCCTAACAACTAGTGATAAGTATATTTTTATATACCTGTTGGCCTTTCATGCATCTTCTTTGAAGAAATATCTATTCAGTTCCTTTGTCCATTTTTAAATTGTTTTTTGTTTTTGCTGCTGAATTGTTTTGTATATTAATCTAAAACCTGAGTTCTTTATATGTTTTAGGTATTAACCCCTTATCACATATATGATTTTTACTTTGTTGATGATTTCTTTTGTTATGCAGCTTTTTAGTTTGATGTAGTCCCATTTGTTTATTTTTGATTTTGTTGTTTGTGTTTTAAATATCATATCCAAAAATCATTACCAAGAGCCATGTCAGGGAGCTTTGTTTCTGTGTTTTCTTCTAGGAGTTTCATTGTTTCAGGCCTTACATTGTCTTTAATTCAAGTTGATTTTGGAAAGTAGTATAAAATATGGGGCCAGTTTCATTTTTTTTACATGTGAAGAGCAAATTATCTCAGTACCACTTACCTTTAAAAAATTTTTTACTGATGTACAGTTGATTTACAATGTTGTGTTAGTTTCTGCTGTACAGGAAAATGATTTGGTTATACATATGTGTACACCCTTTTTTGTATGCTTTTCCATTATGGTTTATCATAGGATATTGAATATAGTTCTCTGTGCTATGCAGTAGGACCTTGTTTATTCATTCTATATATAATATTGGTATCTGCTAACTCCAATCTCCCAATCCTTTCCTCCCCTACTACCCCTTAGCATGACTCATTGAAAAGACTATTTTTTTTTTTTCTATTGAGTGTTCTTGGCCTTCTTGTCAAATATTAGTTAACTACATATGCTTGGGGTTATATCTGGGTTCTCGATTTTCTTCCACTGATCTATTTGTCTCTTTTTTATGCCAGTAACTTCCTGTTTTGATGACTACAGTTTTATAGTATAGCTTGAAATCATGATGTGTGATGCTTCCTGCTTTGATCTTCTTTCTCAGGATTCTTTTGCTATTTAGGGTCTTTTGTGGTTCCTTATAAATTTCACTGGTGGTTTTGCTACTTCTGTTAAAAAAAAAATACCTTTGGAAGCTTGATAAGGATTGCATTAATCCTCTAGATGATTTTGGTGGTATTGACATCTTAACAATATTAGTTTTTCCTGTCCATGAACATGAGATACCTTTCCATGTATTTATGTCTACTACGATTCATTTCATCAGTGTCTTATAGTTTTTGGAATAGAAATCTTTCAACTCCTTAGTTACATTTATTCATAAGTATTTTATTATTTTTGATGGGATTGTAAATGGTATTGATTTCTTTATTTCTTTTTTAGAAAATTCATTATTAGTGCATAGAAATGCTACCAATTTTGTATCTTGCAACTCTGCTGAATTCACTGGTTAGATCTAACAGCTTTTTGTTTGTTTATTGACTTTTTTAGGATTTTCTGTGTATTAATATAAAATCATGTCATCTGCAAATAGAGACAGTTTTACTTCTTTCTTTCCAATTTTGATACCTTTTTTTTTTCCTTGCCTGATTAGCTAGGACTTCTAGTATTATTAATATGTTGAATATGTGTGGTGAGAGTGGGCCTCCTTGTCTTGCTCCTGATCTTGGAGGAAAAACTTTCTATCTTTCCTCAATGAGTATGACATTAGCTTCAAGATTGTCATGTATGGCCTTTTTTATGTTGAGACATGTTCTTGCTATACCTAATTTATTAAGAGCTTTTCACATAAATGGATGTTGAAATTTGTCAAATACTTTTTATGCATCAGTTGAGATGATCATATGCTTCTTTCATTTTATGAATGTGATGTATCACATTGATTTATTTGCATATATTGAATCATCCTTGCATTCCAAGAATATATCTCACTTGCACATGGTGAATGATGCTTTTAACATGCTGCCATATTTGGTTTGCTAGTTTATTTAGAATTTTTGCATCTATATTCATCAGGAATAGTGGCCTATACTTACTGATTTTAGTATTGGGATAATGCTGGCCTCATAAAAGAAGTTTAAGAGTGTTCTTGACTCTTCCGTTTTTTGGAAGAGTTTGAGAATAATTCTTCATTCTTCTTTAAATGTTTGGTAAAATTCACCAAGGAAGCCGTCTGGTCCTGGTCCTTTCTTCACTGGGAGATTCTTTGCTGATTTAATCTCCTTGGTCTGTTCAGATTTTCTCCTTCTTCCTGATTTAGTCTTGGTAAGCTGTATGTTTCTAATAATTATCCATTTTTCTCTAGATTGTCCAGTTTGTTGGCATATAATTGTTCAGTGTGGTATAGTTTTTATAGCTTGTTTTCCACTTTATGCTTTTTGAATATGGCCTTCTGAGTATGTCAGAAAGTTTACTCAATAAAAAGTTGTTTATAAGGGATGAGGTTGGATTTAACAAGGGACTTTTTGGGTTTCATTTTATTATGAGCTTGTGTCTTTGAGTATTTTTTAAATTGTTGATGGGTTAGGTAGAAGCCTATTTACTAGAAGGACAAAATCCTAGAAGGTATACAGAACACTCATTGGTGGCTTCTTGGCAAACTGGAGTGTAGTTGAGGGGCTGATGGAATGCAGGGTGCCTGGGAAGGAAGCCACAGCTAGAGCTGTGGGACCAGGTGGGTTCCTACTGCTACAGTTGCCCTCTTAGCCTCCAGGGAAGCCCCTATCAATCATAGGCACCACCATCTCCTTATCAGGTGGCGGTGTAGAGGAATTGAGCTAGAACTGATAGGAAAGTTTCTCTGTTTTTCCATTTCACTGAAATTAGATTGGCTCTAATCTATACCTTTAACAGCTTCTTCATTTTTTTCTTTTCTTTAAACAGTGAGGTCCAACATAATTTTTCAAAATTTTCCTTTTTGATTTCTCTCTCCCATGGAATTGTACAACAGGGAAAGTACTCAAAGTACAAAAGAAGTCAGTGTAATTATTAAATAATGAATGGTTACATTTTTGTAAATAAATGTCCTAAAATTAAGAAAAAAATTCTGGAATGCTAATTTTTAACAGTGTTCATATCTAAATGTGTTTCTTCTGGGAACTGTGGGTGGGAGTTATGCATTCTAGAATTATTGCAAATAGATTGCCATTCAGAGAAGTAATGCAACATAAAAATTAATTAGTATCACAAGTTTGAACTGACATCTAGTGTAGTCAGTTATTAGAAAGTGGAGGGCCCAGTTAAAGTAGTTAGCTCTGAGATCCACTCTGCTGCTCAAAGTACCCAAAGTGCAGCCTGGCTTCTGTTAAGAAGAGAAGAGTTTTGTGGTCAAGTCCCTACTCTGCGGCTCTATGATCCAGGCATAGTGCCTAACTCCTCTGAGAGTTAATCCTCTGAGCCTCTGGATAGCTGTGTAACTGACAAGATAGAGCTATAAGTAATATTCTGAGGGGGCAGCAGAAATTCAGGATTAATGCTGAGTCCGCAGACTAGGAAAAGTTCTAGGATGAAAATGGCATTTGATCTGGTCTGCATGGCGTACTGGTTCCCAAGTGCTGTGGATAAAGAGAAGGACAGACTTGGGGCAGTAGCATGGGCAAAAACACAGTGGTTTAGCTCCCTGGGTCTTGAAGTGTCTGACTTTGTGTCAGGGGAGCTGAACCTAGAATTTAGAAAGTGGCCATTGAGGACCCTGAACACTGCATGAAGTGACTTTATTCAGTGACTTTATTCATGATTCTTGTGCTGTGTAACAGATTACCACCAATTTACAGCAACACACATTTATTAGTATGCACTTTCATTGGTCCGAAGTCCAGCGCAGTGTGGCTACATTCTCTATGATGCTTATTGTAAGACTGAAGTCAAGGAGTCCACTGGGGTGAGGTCTGCTCTGGAGGTTCAGAGGAAAAATCTATTTTCAAGTTCATTCTTATGAATGGCAGAATTGAGCTGCTTATGGGTGGAGGACTGAGGTCTGGATTTCTTTGTGGGCTCTCAGGGGTCTGTCCCCTGTCCTTACCATGTGGCTGTCTCCATGTTTAGGCCACCAATGGCACATTAATGCTGTCTTCTGCTTTGAATCTCTCTGATTTTACCTTCTGAGACAAACTAGAGAAAATGTTCTACTTTTAAAGAGCTCATAGTGACTACATCAGGTTCACCTGAATTACTTCCGTAATTTAAGGTCAGTTGTGTCATATAATCTAATCTTGAAATTAAAATCTCTCACATTCACAGTCCTGAGACTACGCAGAGTGTGTAGACCAACAGGCAGGACATTTAAGGGACCAACTTAGAATTCTGCCTTCCACGGCAGGTAATAGGGATCTACTGCAGTTGTCTGAACAAGAGAGTTATGGGCTCCAAGCAGTGTTCTTGAAAGTTAACAATAGTGGAATGTAGAAAATGTTTGGGAAAAATGAGAGACTGGGAGCAGCTGACATGGGAGGAAGTCTTTGCGATATCCAAAGGGCTTTAGTACTGCTTATGTCCTGTTTGGGCTTCTCTGGTTACTCAGTGGTAAAGAACCTGCCTGCCAGTGCAGAAGATACAGGCTTGATCCCTAGGTTGGGAAGATCCCTGGAGAAGGAAATGGCGATGCACTCCCAGTGTTCTTGCCTGGAAAATCCCACGGACAAAGGAGCCCAGTAAGCTACAGTCCAGGGGGTCGCAAAAAGAACAGGATATGGCTTAGACACTGAGCATGCATGCATGCCCTGTTTTGTACTGATTTAGTACAGCTCAGCTTGAGAAGGGCTTCTTCAGAGCATTGGAAAGATGGATCCAACGGTCAAAGAGACTTGGCAGCTTGCTTCCTCCAGTTTCAATCCAAGCTTGTAGTCATTTGTGTTTATGGAGGAAAAGATAGTGGGTGATGCTAAGTAGGTGGTCTTTTTATGCCTCCCCCTCTAAATCAGGCTCACCTTGATCTATTTTATATACTGGCACTTCACTTTTAAATTAAATTCAGTTTTTTCGTTTTCATTGTTTCATCTAGAAGCCAATTTGAGGACTGCTAGTCCTTCCTAACACCTTCACTTTATGCGTGAGCAGATAGTGGCACGGGAGGGGAAAGGGGATCCCTTTTAAGGTTTCTTGTCCTTGTCAACTATGATGTTTAGTTTGAGAAGAAACAGCCCATTGGTAAAGAATGAGGAGAGGGGTAGAGGGCGTAAGTGGGTGAGTTCATGTTCCTGTCTCATGGATTCAAGGGAGACTGGGATTAGCTTGGTTCCGGATTTGTTAGGAAAACTTCAAGGAAGGAAATGGGTCTTAGTCTGGCTGTTAAAGGAACTAATGGAGGGAAAAATTAGCTTTGCCTAAGAAAAGATCTGCAGATAAGGCCAGGTCTGCAAAGCTGGATGTGAGACATGCTCCAGAGACAGTGTGGTAGTGAGACCTGAGCTCTGAGGTCTTAGTTGTGTGACATTGGGGAAATTATTTTGTCTCCTTGAGCCTCAGTTTGTCCCACTGTGAAATGAGGCCAATAATTTTGCACATATAAATACCTAATAACAGTTCTATAGGTGAAAACCAGTTGAATATCTGAAATCATAAATGTTTCAGTCTAATCTATTAATATCTCATCGGGTTATTGTGAGGCCTGGGTATGATAATGCATCTTTACATAGTACCTAGCTTACAATTGGGCTTCCTTCCTGGCTCAGATGATAAAGAATCTGCCATCAATGCAGGGGACCCAAGTTCAGTCCCTGGGTTGGGAAGATCCCCTAGAGAAGGAAATGGCTATCCACTCCAGAATTCCTGCCTGGAGAACCCCATGGACAGAGGACCCTGGCAGGCTACAGTCCATGGGATCACAAAGAGTTGGACACGACTGAGCAACTAACACACTTTAGCATATGATCAGTACTGAGTGTCTAACACTGGTTTGAAATATTATTCAAGGAATAGGAGATTTCAAACTTTGGGATTTCAAAGTCACTTTGAGATATAGGATAGTAGCCAGGTTACAAGGGAGAAGATTCTGGATTTCAAGTGAAATGTGAGGATATCAATCGGAAGCTTGAATCAGGAGGGCAGAAGAATTTCTGATTGTGTCAATATTTGACTTGACCCGGGCACACAAAATTTAGCAACTTGCTGTGAATTATGGTCATAGAAAAGCTCATAGACTTGGGAGGAAGCTAGATAGGCTATAGGCAGGATAAAATCTAGTTCAGAGCAGAAAACTGTCCCTGGGAGGTACAGAGAGGGCCAGGAAGGAAGACAGGGATGGGGTGTGTGTTTTTGTTGGGGAGATCGGGGGAAAGAGCAGAGCTAGGTTTCACTGGATGAAGAGCAGGAGCTCTGAGTGGTAGAAAATCATCTGGACCTGCCTGAGTTTTAATAATGATATGGGGCAAAAACGAGGAAGTGACACTTTGATGAAGGAAGTTTTCTGGAAAGGAAATGAGGGTTTCTTAGGGAAGAGTGAAGAGCTGGGAGAGGGGCCAGAAGAAGAGGAGGGAGTAAGGGGAGGGCTGAGATTTGTTAGTGTTGAGGGTGTGGGGGTAACGGGCACCTGAGATGTGAGATCTGTCGGCGGTGGTCCACTGGCCAGGGCACTGTGAGCCTAGCATCCAGAGTGACAGCAAGAAGAAACCAAGGCTCCCGGAAGCAGGGCTTCCGATTTCCCTAGAACTCTAGGTTTGGTAGGAAGGAAGACCCCTTACGCAGAATAATCTACCTCTTAATTGTCCCCCTGCCACAGATTCTTAGTACTTGGAAATGCTAATCTTTCCACTACTCCAATGCATGAAGCAGAATCGAAGCATCTCTCTCTGAGCCTGAGAACCACAACAAGGGCTTTACGACAGCTTCAGAGAGGTGCGTTTACCTTGATGCATGTACTAATTAGAAAGGACTGTGTTCTCTTTGTGGTGTAAGACTTTGCAATGGACCTACATGGTCATTATTATCAGTAATAATTAATGAGAAAAATTTAGAACATGTGTTTGGTAATCCTGGGTGGAGAGATGTCAGGGGATCTTATTCCCTGACTCTGCCTTCTCGCCACCTGGAAAGGAGGCTCATGAGCCCAGCAGACCCCAGGCTGCTGGGGGCGAGGTGGGTATTCCTGCACTCACTGTGAAGAAGGCATGGCATGCTGATATTAGTGTTCACCACAGAGGAGGGCGGCTGCTCTGATGCTCTCTCAGGGCTGGAGATGAAGTAGCTGATGTGCAGATGCATCCTCTCCTGGGGAAGTTGCTCCAGGTCCCAGGCATGGAAGCTTGGCCTTCGGAGTCACAGGGTAGATGCTGACATAGCAAGTCAAAATATTGGCTTCTAGGAGAATGTTTGATGTGTTGTTTTATTCACCATAGCTTTAATTCCACCATATAAACAAGAACATGCCATTTTCTTGTCATCTGAAGAACCCTGAATTTCTTAAATCTCATCAAAGAGTGAAAGTCACTCAGTCGTGTCCCACCCTTTGTGACTCCATGGACTGAAGCCCACCAGCTCCTCTGTCCATGGAGTTCTCCAGGCAAGAATACTGGAGTGGGTTGCCATTTAAATGTTGTCAAATGTAGTGTGATTTACTTAAGCTTTCTTCTTGAATTCTGCCCTGGGGTGTTGGTAGGCAGTTACATTTATCTCTGTAACATTACTCGCCATTTAGTAAAAGAAACAAAACAAAACAAACCCCAGCAAACATGCCTCCTCCATAAGACATAAAACAGGAATAACGTGAATGAATAAGATCCCGCCTTGAGTTCATTCTCTTGCAACAAATGTAGAGTTGTCTGTGATTTTGAGTAAATGAGTCTGCAAACCAAAATAGTTAGTAAGTTTAATTTGAGGTTTATAGTTTTGACATTGTAACCCTAAATTACATCTTATTTGGAAAAATCTTTTCAATTCAAACTTTTCTTTAACCTAGTGCCACAAAATGACTCTATATTAAAATTTCTCAGGACACAATATAGTTCTGCCCATCTGTCCAACAACCTAAATTTATATATAGATAATAAATAGTAATGTTTATATCAAGATGATAAATGATATCATTATTTGGCCCTTAGATTTGCTATTCTTATTGAAAATGTTGATAGTCCTAAATATAAAATGTTTTAAAAAATGAAAAAGCCTTTAAATGTGGCAGAGTGGAAATAACAGGTCTTACAAAACTCCATCAGATGTAACATCTTAGGGGTGAAAAAAGGCTAAAAATCAAAATTTCTTCCAAACTGGTTTATCTACCTGAGTTTTATTCAGTTCAGTTCAGTTCAGTCGCTCAGTTGTGTCCGACTCTTTGCGATCCCATGAATTGCAGCATGCCAGGCCTCCCTGTCCATCACCAACTCCTGGAGTTCACTCAGACTCACGTCCATCGAGTCGGTGATGCCATCCAGCCATCTCATCCTCTGACGTCCCCTTCTCCTCCTGCCCTCAATCCCTCCCAGCATCAGAGTCTTTTCCAATGAGTCAACTCTTCGCATGAGGTGGCCAAAGTAGTGGAGTTTCACCTTTAGTATCAGTCCTTCAAATGAACACCCAGGACTGATCTCCTTCAGAATGGACTGGTTAGACCTCCTTGCAGTCCAAGGGAATCTTAAGAGTCTTCTCCAACACCACAGTTCAAAAGCATCAATTCTTTGGCACTCAGCTTTCTTCATAGTCCAACTCTCACATCCATACATGACCACAGGAAAAACCATAGCCTTGACTAGACGGACCTTAGTCGGCAAAGTAATGTCTCTGCTTTTGAATATGCTATCTAGGTTGGTCATAACTTTTTAATTTCATGGGTGCAATCACCATCCTCAGTGATTTTGGAGCCCCCCAAAATAAAGTCTGACACTGTTTCCACTATTTCCCAATCTAGTTCCCATGAAGTGATGGGACTGGATGCCATGATCTTAGCTTTATGAATGTTGAGCTTTAAGCCAACTTTTTCACTCTCCTCTTTCACTTTCATCAAGAGGTTTTTGAGTTCCTCTTCACTTTCTGCCATAAGGGTGGTGTCATCTGCATATCTGAGGTTATTGATATTTCTCCCGGCAATCTTGATTCCAGCTTGTGCTTCTTCCAGTCCAGTGTTTCTCATAATGTACTCTGCATAGAAGTTAAATAAGCAGGGTGACAATATACAGCCTTGATGTACTCCTTTTCCTATTTGGAACCAGTCTGTTGTTCCATGTCCAGTTCTAACTGTGAAGCCCCCAAAAATAAAGTCTGACACTGTTTCCACTGTTTCCCCATCTACTTCCCATGAAGTGATGGGACCAGATCCCATGATTGTCGTTTTCTGAATGTTGAGCTTTAAGCCAACTTTTTCACTCTCCTCTTTCATTAGCCACCTTTTAATGAAGAACTAGCACTTAAGATGCTATTGTTTTTCCAGTGGTCATGTATGAATGTGAGCGTTGGACTATAAAGAAAGCTGAGTGCCAAAGAATTGATGCTTTTGAACTGTGGTGTTGGAGAAAACTCTTGAGAGTACCTTGGACTGCAAGGAGATCCAACCAGTCCATCCTAAAGGAGATCAATCCTGGGTGTTCATTGGAAGGACTGATGTTGAAGCTGAAACTCCAATACTTTGGCCACCTCATGCGAAGAGCTGACTCAGTGGAGAAGACCCTGATGCTGGGAAAGATTGAAGGCAGGAGGGGAAGGGGACAACAGAGGATGAGATGGTTGGATGGCATCACTGATTTGATGGACATTGGTTTAGGTGGACTCCGGGAGTTGGTGATGGACAGGGAGGCCTGGCGTGCTGCGGTTCATGGGGTCGCAAAGAATCGGACACGACTGAGCGACTGAACTGAACTGAGCACTTAAGAAATGTTTTTGTAGTTGGAGACTGAGGCGGTAATTTAATGGTCTCTCGTTAGAGGTAGTAATAGACTAAGAGAGGAAGGGTTTTAGGTTCCTTAGAGGATAGAAAGTGTTTCTTTAAAAAACAATCACTCGGTATTGTGCCTCCAAGAGCAATGTAAACAAACAAGTACTTAATAAGTGTCTTGATGATGGCAGTGGCTGGTAGATCAATAACTGAAAGTGCCTGAACTTATGAGACTACAGGCTAATAGAAAGATATCATCAGCTATGATAAGATCAGTGTATTGAAAGAGATACTTTTCTACTTCAGACTCATGGGGAAAAAGGGATCATGCACTTCAGATGTCAAACACTTGACCAACTCTGGGCAGTAGCAATAGCCTCTTGTGGCCCTCGGTAAAATCTCTAATAAACTAAATACCAAAATCAAATATAGAAATGAAGGGATCTCTGTGGACTAGCTGAGGGACATGGATAGTGATTGGTCTCTCTGGTGGCCAGGAGTCCAACTCAGAGTTCTATAATACTTGTGCTTGCCCAGGACCTTCAGAGTCTCGGATTAATATATGAAAAATCTTTTTCAGGAGCCTTTTCGAAGATCTGCTGGCTTGGATAAAATGCCAGTGGGTAGAATCTGGGTTTTATCAGGTGCTGCTTGAGGAAAAACATTTATGGTAGTTTAGGAAAAGCCAGAAACACAGAAAAAATCAGAAACACAGTTTGGAGTTTGTAATTTGGAATCAGATTCTTGAATGTATCATGGAAACAAAACAATTGTAAATTTTAAAAAATATTTCATTGTATATTTGGCTTGAATATGGTGATCATGTTTGTCTGTATTTCCTGGACAACTGGCCTGTTCCTTTGGTATTTTTCCTTCGGGAAAATGTATTCCTTCCAAATGCTGCCTTGTTGTTCACACCTCATTATTCTTATTCCTTTGTTAGGTTCAGCAATCTTTGTTTTCTTCTTAAAAATGCTGTGAGTGCCACAAAGTAATAGAAGAACTCTCAGCAATTACAGAGGAGACTACGTCTGCTTCAGAAAGTACAGTTTAGGGAACTTCCCTGGTGATCCAATGATTAAGGCTCCACACTTCTCATACGAGGCATGGGTTCGATCCCTGGTCCAGGAACTAAGATCCTTCATACATCGTTGTGCAGCCCAAAAATTAAAAAAGAAAAAGAAAATACAGTTTATTGGCAAAGTAGTCTCAAAGAGTCAGACAGGACTGAGCGACTTGGACTCACTCACTCACTCACAGCAGGATCTAATGACTTACATTGTTGCACCCCCTCACTGCCCATAAATATTTTATTTTCTTACTCTGATTTTCTCTTCTCTCAGAATGACCCTCCTATTTGTTTTATCTATCTCAAATAAAATAATTAGCAACATGACCACTCAGAGCAGGATTTTATGAGTCTTCCAAAATAATGTAAATTTAGACTTTGCTTAGTTTGTATCTTTTTCTTCTATCTCCCAACGTTATTAAGTAATTAGATAATTTATATCTTAATCTTTTGGTTGTTCATGCACACTCCAGAAATAATTTGTAAGGCAATCTAATTTAGATTCTGTCTACTTTAAATAGGAATTAGTGTGGGTTGCATATAATATATGTAAAAGATGTAACCTGTGCCAAGTTACTGCCCAGAAGGTTTGGAAATTACTATTCATTCTATTTTTCCTTTGGGCATTATAAAGCAGTTGATCAAAATGGTCAGCTCACTACATGGAATATGACTTTTGAGTATAGCATACTTAAGAATTCAGATATTAAATCATTTCACATATTTTCCACTTAATTTTATTGAGTTCTGCCCAATAGCACTTTCCAAAAATTATTCATAACTTACTTATGCTGCTATGGCAATATTTTAGAAGATGGATGGGGATAGCTATTTTAGTTTGTAGTGTAAAGCATCATGTCCTATACAAACAGGCCAGAGTATTCCTTGTGAAATAAATGACTTTTAGTTGCTGGGCTGCTGGATGCAGATTTTTTACTGGAAAGTATACTAATTTTCCTTTCTTTAGCATGACTCTAAAAGCAATTTTGGCAAATACAGCATAGTTCGTAGTGTCACGTGAGTGTGATGGAATTGAAGTGACTGTTAATGTGGCCTTGACCTTGCTGTTGTAGCAAGGGTAATGTAAACCCTTTGGAGCATACAGTATCTTTCTTCTGGGATTTACTTATGTTTGTGGAATTTTACCTCCTCCTCAACTTTCTATACACACATACACAGAATCTTCATTCCTACCAATGGATACAGATAAACCTTGGTGGCACCCACTTGAATCCTGCTTCTGGCCTTTCTCATACCTGAAGTTCTTTTGTGTCTGCCCCATATTCACAGGACTTTTTGAGGGGTCAGCAGAGTAGATAAACTAATAGATGCCTCCATGTTAATACAGACCTTCCCTGTGGCATCACCTCAGCTTGCTTGTCAATTTATATATATATATATACATTTTTTTTTGCAGATGACCATTAGTTTAAAATGATTTAGGTGTTTTATTTTGTATTTAAATTCATTTTAGAAAAATGAAAAAACAAAAATTCTTGACCACTGACCTTTAGCTTCTCAGCTCACCTTTGGCATTCTATCTTTTATAAACATGCACTGCTATGCTGTGCTTAGTTGCTCAGTCGTGTTCAACTCGTTGTGACCCCATGGACTGTAGCCTGCCAGGCTCCTCTGTTCTTGGGGATTCTCCAGGCAAGGAAGCTGGAGTGGGTGGCCATGCCCTCCTCCAGGGGATCTTCCCAGCCCAGGGATCAAACCCAGGTCTCCTGCATTACAGATGGATTCTTTACCTTCTGAGCCACCAGGGAAGCATCTGTGTTTTTCTTCATATTGAATATTATATGTGACTAACTTGAAATTCTGCTGTGTCAGATAGAATTGGAAATGTACCAGCTTTATCATCATTACTAAGAGCAATGATAATACCTATTATTTATTGCACACTCACCACGAACAAGGCACTCTGTTGGGAATTTACATGTAGTGTCTCAATTCTCACCTCAGACCTGCTTGGAAGAGATTACTTTTTTATCTTTTACAAATTGATTAAAGGAGCTCTGAGATATTGGGCCATTTATCCAAGTTATAATGCAAATAAGTGGACAAGCAGGTTGAGAATTCTTTATTAAATTTTGCTTAGATAACAAGAGGAATAATTGCTTTTGTAGTAATATTGTCGTATTGTAGAAGTATATAAGGTAGGAAGTTAGACTCCATCTCAGTACATCATTCAGAGAAAATCTCCATTAACAAATGGTCCATCTTTATCTGACTCTTGAAAGTAATCCTTGAAGTTTATCTGATAGTTTTTAAAGTAATGGTTTCTAATTCTTTTTCTTATGACTTTTTGTTGATGTACTTTTTACTTTCTTTACAATTGAATCTGAATGCATTATAAATTTAGAATAGGCAAAATTCTCACTTCAGTATAACTTTTCACACATTTGTTTTCTGACATTTTTAAATTCTGAAATACCCAAATCTTTCCTTGTTAGTTAACTTTTAACAATCATTTATTCATAAAATTGCCTTCAACTAGTATTTGCAGATGTTCAGTGCTATCACTTCTATTTTTCATTGACCACCATTAAATGTACACCAGAGACAAAATTTTTTAAGCTGCTTGTTTTACTTTCTGTTTTTTTTTTTTCAATTACAAATATACTACAGAGTCTATAGAAACATGTTCTAGTTGGTGTTTTTGGAGATTAAATAAAGATTGTGCCAGCCATTATTTTTCTTTTCTTGCTTTACTAAGAACCCCATTAATGAGCTTGACATGAGTTATTTTTACACACCTATTTACTTTAAAAATTAATAAGTAATACATTTACAGAAAATCATTATATACCACATATAAGTAAAAATGAAAAGCAAATGTCCTTCTTCCCCTTGTTTCTCTCTTAGTCCTTCACTCATTCCTAAATTTCTTCTCTTTCCAGATTTTCTTAATGGACATACAAGCATAGGCACAATGTATGTACATATTTTAAGTAATAGTGTCTTTTCAAGTTTAAATTATCCAGAATGATGACCATCTTTACAGTGCATGCCTCCTTCTATGCTCACTGCACTTCTGAATAAGCAGGTCTCAGCAGGACTTTTATATTGAGTAAAATAAGAATACATTTCAAATGTGTAAACACAAGTAGGGCCAAGAAAATAGAGATGGAGAATCAAAATGTGAAAAAGAATACAGGTTTATAGTTTATAAAGTGTGGTTCCCAAACCAGCAGCATCTGATCTGTCATGGGCTTCTTAGCAGGGCAGAGTCATGGGCCCCATTCTGATTTGATTTAATAATCAGATCTCTGAAGATAAGCCTGAAACTGGGTTAGAACACACTCTTCAGATGATTTGTAGGCATGTTAAAGCTTGAGAACCACGTGGAGCATGGATGACAGAAGGAATTTAGAAAGTGTTTGTTATAAATCCCTTATTTGACTTATGATGAACCTGAGAGCTGGGGTGAATAAGTAACTTATCAAAGATGAACTTAATGGTGGTTGATAATTAAGACATGAGTCTCCTGACTCTGCTCTGTCTTTAGGCTGTGTAAACTTCCTAGGCAATGAGAGGATTATCAGAAAATTTTTGAAAGGAAGATATAATTATGTTATATTACCTTTTCAAAACAGTGTCTACAAAAGTATAAATGGAAATAGGCAAATAATTTAAGTATGCAGCGACTGATATATAATATTTGCTTGTATATTTCACATGCAATGAATGTTATGTTTGTGTGTCTCAGAACAGAATAGGGAAGAAGGAAGTGACTTCTCTAAACTTAAGCTAATTATTCTCTAAGCAGTGAATTTATTAGGTCTATGACCTTGGGTAAAACATTCAATCTCTTTGAGCCTTAATTTCCTTATCTATGAAATGGGGTTAATAATAACTACCAACACTGTTGTTAGGATAAGGAAACTTATGTGAAAGTGTTTTGTAGGTTGTAAAGCTTTATAAATGTGAGTGATATTGTTTTTATTGCAGAGTTTAAGTCCATTTATCTAGCAAACATTTATTAAACAAGTGTTATAGGCAATATTATAAGAATAGACATTTTAGAAATGTGTTTTTGTTTGGAAGAATTACAATATTTTAAGGTGATTTCCTAAATTATTCACATAATTAATCAGTAGGAAACCCACTTAGTTTTAATAAGGAAATTTTTGCTTTGAAACTTCAAATCCTATGTTTTGTATTGACTCATCTAAAGTTGTTAGTTTCCTTCTGACTTTTTTTTAATTCTTATTTTCTAGAGATACTTAACCAACACATTGTGAGGTGCACTCTACTTTAATATTTTTAATTTTGTCCTTTAAGAGGTGATTCAGCTTAAAAATTAAATGAAGGTATAATTATTTATATAACCTTACAGAACAGCAGCAAAAGCATGTGAGTAATTTAAGTCAATGAGTGGTTTATGTGACTCATCACACCTTAAAATGAATTGGAGTAGTTTTGCTTTCATCAATTGAAGTATAGTGGTTATTAATATGAGTCTTTTGATTTGTTCATTTAAGCAGGTTCTAGAAGTTCTTTGTAGATGTATGCTAGGATCTCTCTGAAATTTTATATACTTATGTCTCTTTAGCATGGAAACACCCACTCCAGTGTTCTTGTGTGGAGAGTCCCAGGGATGGAGGAGCCTGGTGGGCTGCCGTCTATGGGGTCGCACAGAGTCGGACACGACTGAAGCGACTTAGCAGCAGCAGCAGCAGCAGCGGCAGCATGGAAACAGTTCATTTTTTAGGAATGCCCACCTACCTACCTCTGGGCTTCCCAGGTGGCATTAGTGGTAAATAATCCATCTGCCAATGTAGGAGATGTAAGAGATGAGGGTTCGATCCCTGGGTAGGGAAGATCCCTTAGAGCAGGAAATGGCAACCCATTCCAGTATCCTTGGAAAATTCCATGGACAGAGGAATGCGGCAGGCTACAGTCCATGGGGTCTCAAAAAGTCCGACACGACTGAGTGCACGCGCGCACACACACACGCCTACCTCTAGAGGTGGCGGCGCTTCTTTAAAAAGTGGTACTGTATTTGCATTTACACTAGGCAGTGGTAAGGAAATGGCAACCCACTCCAGTGTTCTTGCCTGGAGAATCCCAGGGACAGAGAAGCCCAGTGGGCTGCCGTCTATGGGGTCGCACGGAGTCGGACATGACTGAAGCGGCGCAGCAGCAGTAGTGTTAATTAATACCAGCTAAAATGCAGTTATCTATGAAGCCCAGGGATATATTGCTTTGATGGGAACTGACAGACAGTTCTTTAAATATTTTAATCTTTTGTTCATTATTTGATGTTGAAGATCTTTCCAAAGTACACACTTCCTTTCCTTTAAGGGCAATGTTATTGTCATAAAAAAGTTAGTCATTTTCATAACATGCCACCGTATGTTTTAACTCACACTTCATTGTAGGGTCCAGGAGAGGCCTGACCTGAAGGGTGCCCCCAAGCTGGGCTGGTAGGAGAGGTAGAGAGATCATCAGTACAGCTGTGCTGGGTGGTTAGCATCTCTGTTATAAATGAACAAACCTCTGACCTCACACTCATCACCTACTCCCTTTACCTTGCTTTGCTCCTGCCTCTGGACTCTGTGTCTTCTGTTGAATTACAGTTTGTTGGTTCCTTGCCTTAAGGGATTATCCTAATATTTTTAGAAGTAGACAGTGGAGTGGTCAAAACTTTTCTCCATTTGCACTACTTTTTATAGTAATGTCATTTTAAAGTTACTAAGATTATTTTATTTTATTTTTTAAATTAACTAATGTAGATAAATCTTTATAGCCCATATATTGTGTTTCTGTACATTTCTCTTTAGTTCCATACTAGCATTCTAGGGAATGAAGTGTATTCCTTTTAAGAAATCTCCCAAATCCATTAATACCTGAATTCAGGTTGTTTTTTGAATGCAGTTTTTAAAATTAATTCTAATTCCAGATTGAAAAAATTAACACAGGTAATATTGCCATTAAACAGAGACAATACATATTTTAAAAATACAGTATCATGGACATGAAGTTAAGTGCAGTATTTTTTTAAATGAAAGATTGCGTTTTTATTTTGGGTTTTTCCCAGGTTGGAGTGATTCCTAACATGGTAGACACATATGTATGCTATAAATATTCTAAGCTTTAGGGAATGATTATTAAGTATTTTGCTTTTAGTCTAAACAGAGACAAAATAATCATGTACATGCAGATGTATGATTTCAGTACGATTTCAACCTGTTAACTAGGATTTCTTTAGTTTTACTGAGTCAGAAATACATTACATACTAACTTCCTGGAAAATCTGCAGTGTACAAGAGATACAGCTATCTTGATACATATCAAAACTGACTCTGAATAAATGAAATTTGAAATGGGAAGTTTTTAAGGACTCATTCAAGAACATTTACACGTGATAGTTTAAAATATTCTTTCTTCTTTTTCCTAGCAAAATTTTAAACAGAACAAAATTAAAATAATGAAGATGTTTTCTATTGTACTTACTGTATTACCTCTTCTGCTTGAAATTTTATATTTTGGCCTCATGTGAAGTGACAGATCATTACAGCCAATTTGTGGTTTTAACAATCAGAAGTAACTGACTAATGATGCTATTCATATTTGGGTTGGGAATTTAAGAAGACTGTGTGTGTGCGTTTTTGTGTATGCTTATATTTTAGTATTTCCTTCACCATTGAAATGCCAAAAACAATTCGTAAAGCTATTCTAAATTTTTGGTGTTCTCAAACTCAAGGTTGTTAATCTTTTCTTAGTTTTTTTTTTTTTTTCCGATCTTGTAAATACTTCAAATTATTTTTTGTAAAAACATTTTTTTAAGAAAAATTAGGAACTTTTCTCCTGATCCTGGAGCAGATGAAAGGGTAGAGATCTTAACCAGAAGAAAAATGTTTTAAATGCCCTCCACATTTACAACTTTAGTTGTACAACTTGGATGCCTTTTTATATATTTAGTTTCATTCAAGTTTTCCACTCTTCATTCTGAAAAGGAAGCAAAATACTGAATCCATTTTCCAAAGGAAAATGTTTGTAGTGTCACGAAAAATGAGAACAGATGGCCCTGCAAAGCTTTGGGGAGAATATCGCTCTCCAATTCAAATTGTTAGGCAAAGTCAGAGACAAACACAAGCTACCAATCATTGCAGTGATTTGTATGACTTAATTCAAGTGTGCCAAACAGAAAGTTACAAGGTAGAATTTTGCCTCTTACATTAACTTAAAGATGTTTTACTAATTTACAGCCCAGACTTGACTAAGTGGATACCCCAGAAGGCACGTTTTGTTAGGAAAAAGAATAATCAGGGAAAAGCAGTCCTCGTCACTTCAAATGTATTCTATAATTTTGTGTTTCACAGTGGGCACGATTATCCAGATGCAGTGCGTACTAGCGGAATAAACAGATCTTCTGAACCTGAAGTCCTCTGCTCTTTTCCCTCCACCTTTAACTAGATTAGCTTTGCAGTGCATCAGGGCTTGGGATGTGTGGGGTGCATTAACTTCTCCCCACACTATTCTGATTGAGCAGCAAAGCATCCATTACCAATACCATATCCAAAGTGACGTTTCCATACAGGCTGCCTGCTGTTTCATTCATAACCACAAAACAGACTGAAATGACTTTCCTTCTTTTTACAACTTGCAAAGAGTTAATGGACTGTGCTGGCCCCCTGCCAGAACCTTTAAGAAACTTTATTAATGTGTTATAAGGCTGGGACACCATAGTGTGGGATTTTATTGGTTATTCATCTTAATGAGTAAAAATATGTATGCACAATTAAGGCCACGTTCTCTAGCAATTGCCTTCTAATAAACATTGAGTCTGTCAGGACTCGTCATTGCATTTGCTGATCAATTTTGATTCTTTTTTTCTTCTAAACCTAAAGTTATCAGCAGTGTAATAACATGGTCTTTGTTTAAAGAAATACCAGCTTAGTATTTGAGATGAACAATTATTTAATGATGAAAGGAACATTCTTAAGTAAGTGGTAAGAATAACTATTAAAAAAAGAAAACAAAACTTGGTAAAAAACAGCCTGAAGCATAATCTGCAGCATTTTCTCATTATTTATGTAAAAAAAAAATTAGTCTATGATCTACTAATTCTTCAAAAGGCAGATAACATAATTTTGTACAGATTATGTGGGAAAGAAATCTATGAGTAAGCATTAAATGTTTCTTTCCTGTCTGTTCTGACATGTAAGTTATCAGAAAACTTATATTTTTAAATCAGAAAGCATTTTTATTTTCATACAGTTTCATTCTTCCACTTTTGACATTTTCTCCCTACCACCCTAAAGGTGGAGTGTTTCAAGTAGGGAATAAGGGCAGAAATCATATCATATTGAAAATAAATACAAAAATAGGCTGAATCAGGTCTAGGTAAATTTCATGCTGCAGCTATTTGAAAAATAATGAATATTTTTGCATGTTTTGAAATATGTACTTTCTCCCCTAAATAGAATACTGTGCACCTTCAAAGAATGTTGAGTAGTCTTTTTCAGTTTGTGAAAGTAATCGCAGGCACCTCAAATGAGGAAAATTTCCAGGAAACTTTTTTGGCAAAATGATTTTTATATTATGGTCATTGGAGTGACCATAATATGGGGAATATGGGGAAATTTTATACTATTTTATAAAAAGTAGTTCTGAACAGTTATTTAAAAAAATCTTTGGTAGTAAAACTACCCAGAGAATGTTAGTATATTACCCTTGCAAGGCAGTAGAATAAGTTTAGGCCATGTTAGTTTTTATGGATTTGAGTAAGTTAGTATGAATAAGTCTGATCTTAATTCATACTAAAGTTTCTGAGACATAAATTCATCTATGGTTTTGTCTGGAGTGGAAGTGAGAGTAATTAAATTTTCTTGAATTAACAAATTTAGAAATATGTTTAATTTATTTCTCTTTGACAGTTTAACCTTGATGTTGGAATGGGTGCCAATTGCAATGAAAATTCAAACAGCCATTGAATTTAACACCTAGTAGCAGTTTCACTTTTCACTTTCATGCATTGGAGAAGGAAATGGCAACTCACTCCAGGGTTCTTGCCTGGAGAATCCCAGGGATGGGGATACTGGTGGGCTACTGTCTATGGGGTCACACAGAGTCGGACACGACTGAAGCGACTTAGCAGCAGCAGCAGTTTATTCTCTTAAAGATGAGCCAGAACTTTGCCTTGAGTTCTAAAAATGATCTATCTTGAGGTTGTTAAAATGATTACAAATTAAAAATAAATAAATAAAATAAGATTACAAATAAGAGAATAAAATGTGAAAGATGATTCAAAGTGACTTTGGGGGGAAAATAAAACTATTTGGGGGATGGGAAATAATCTTTCGTCTTAGATTTTGTATCCTGGGTGTGGCTGGCTGTATTTTCAAGTGGAGACATCATCCTGTGTTGCTTGACCTTGTGAGTGTGATGATTCTGTGCTCTGTGTTGAAACTAACCACCTAAACTGAAGCAAAGAAGCATTTTGCCCTTGCACTTTTTCTTTGAATCTCATTCATCTGAGGAGGAGGAGGAGGAGGAGGAGGAGGATGTGGTGAGAGCGGGGTTGGTGGATCTCTTTCAGGTGGCAATGGAAGCTGGCTCTTCCCTGCAGAATAGATCAGACCCCAAACCCTGGTTAAGTACAGCTAAGCCTGAAGTAACATTCAAGGGAAAAACGGCACAGGGGGAGAAATCAGGCTGTCATTTGCAAGATGTGGCTTAGAGGGGGAATTACTTGAGGCTGTGGTGAAGTCTCGGAACTTTGGTGGGCGATTAGGTGGTTTGTGGGGAGTGAAGATGGCAGTGACTTTGAAAAGGGTGTCTGGTGGTCACATGTTATCATGGCACTGAGCTGCTCATGCTGAACTGGCCCTTTGCCATTCAACTGCATGCAGCGACTTAGTCCTCAATTTGTGGCCTGCCACGGGCAAAAAGGGTTTTCTGGTCTCATCCTTCTCCCAGCCTGTGCACATTACCAAACCACAACATAAACTCACTACAGTCAGCAGCCTTCATTCAAGTGAGGCTTCTGCCAGGAAAATTGGGACATTATGTGTCAAAAATTAGGAAGGTTGCCCAAAAAACCTTGTAATTGTAGAGGAGTAACCTCTATGTGGCCTCTCTCTTTCAGTCTGATGGTGACACTTCTAATTTGAGAAACTAGCAGATTTATATGGGATTCTGCAGTCAGATTTGATTGAGTTTAATTCCTGACTGTTTTAGTTGTTTGTAGAATAGCCTGAGGCAAGTTTTCTTACCTGAAAATGGGGCTAATAATATTAATACCTATCACACAGTGTTTATTGCAAGGAAGAAATCCACCTAGAGTACTGAGAACACTCTTGGACAAGTAAACAAATGCCCACTGACTATTAGCCTTACCATTATTTATTGTTCTTTATCCA
Source organism: Oryx dammah (assembly GCF_014754425.2). Taxonomy (NCBI): domain Eukaryota; kingdom Metazoa; phylum Chordata; class Mammalia; order Artiodactyla; family Bovidae; genus Oryx; species Oryx dammah. The sequence continues at coordinate 29,321,235 of NW_024070185.1, forward strand.
GAAGATATCTGCTGATGAAAGAGAGGGTATAGAACATTTAAACACATAGAACATATGAGGCACTGGTGCTTTATGTAACTAATTGCATTTATCCTCACTAGGTTCCTTTCCAGTGTCGGGATCTGTTTTATATGTATTTCACTGTTTTGTGTACTCAGTGAGACATAAAGTGTATGATTTTTAGACATTTGTACTTTAGTTGGGGATACAGAATATATCTACTTGGCAATATGTACCTGAAATGACTCATATAAGAAAAAATCTGAAACTATTTTTTAGTGTTTTGTGTAAAACATGTCTTAATCTCCTATTTCTGTATGTTATAGCAGAGTCTCTACATGTAGTAGGTGATAGATCAACATTTGTTAAATTCCTCTGTTTGTCGAATAGTTTGTCATTTCAGAATTTGGGAACTCTCAAGGAAAAAAAGAAGTTAATGGTATCAAACCATAAACTTACTTGAAAGTGAAAAAAACGAAGCTCAAGTTTTAAAAGTATTAGTAAATTCATAGTGAATATTTTCTGAACACACCAACTTTGGTTCACCAGTCACTAAAGAGTGTCCTGCTATTGTACAGCCATGTGACTGACTCTCTTGATAACTAATTAAACAATGGCTAAAAATTCCCATATGTTTTTTTCTGCAAGATTATGAGAAAATTTTCTACCTTAAAAACACTCAAGAAATATGTGTACATAGGCACCTTTATATATATTTCACATGAGTACGGGAGAAAGAACAGTATTCAGAATACACCATTAAAGAGACATTGGCGTTTCTTCTTTTTTGATGGGCATTTAAAAAAATAAAGTAGAAATTACTGGTGTGGCTCTGCTGAGTGTGTGGACTTATAATTAAAGCTAGAAAGCCTGGGCATTTAGGGAATAAGCACCATGAGTATAATGAGTGCCACCGGTCTCTGTCAGCATCATGGAATTCATCTTTCACCTCTGAATTATCTCTCGGCAGAGGCAATGTTGGATTCAGTTGAAGCTTAGAATTACGGAACCATAATCACTGCCAATAATGATTATAGGATAGTATACCAGGCCTACTGTGTCTCTCAACCTGGGCTTATAATTGTGGAACACCCTAAAAGAGAAGAATCCAGTGACCTCATTATGCAATATTTGGCAGCTGTGAACAAAGCATTTTAGCTGGGACTTAAGTCTAAGAGAGAAAAAATAAGACAGAGACAGTACGCATCTGGCAAGATCTAGCTGTACTTTTGTACTTCAAGTGTTGTGTACATTCCTACCAGGAGTAGGGCTTCCCAGGTGGCTTAGTGGTGAAGAATGCACCTGCCAATGCAGGAGACCCAGGAGATGTGAGTTTGATCCCTGGGTCAGAATCCCTTGGAAGAGGAAATGGCAACCCACTCCAGTATTCTTGCCTGAAAAAATCCAATGGACAGCGGAGCCTGGAAGGCCACGGTCTGTGGGGTCGCTAAGTCAGATATGACTGAAAACACACACACACACCAGGAGTAAACTGGATGGGGTCACAAAGAGTCCGATAGGACTGAACACACACACACACACACACACAGACACAGACACACACACACACGGACACACCCACAGCCCCGGGACTAAACTGGATGGCTGGAGTTCCATGCAGTCCCTCTCTGTCCAGCCCGCCCTCCTTTTGGTCAGCTCTTGGAACTTGCAGTCGCTATGGATTTGGTCTCAATTTTTACCGTTAAGTAGGTTTTGTGCTATGGATATTTGCCATAGAAAACTTTTTCCCCCTTCAAATTTGTTACTTTAACGATGTAAAAGAAGCATCGCTCCTTAACGAAAGAGAAGGAAGCAAATTACATAGCTTTTTGGTTTTCATCTTGCATATACACAGGCTTTGCCACAGACTCTCAATCCGGTCAGAATCGTGCGTTGCAGATGGGAAAATGTGGTCTTTGCTCAAGCTTTCCTGTTGTGCATTTCCCTGTAGTGGGGAGTTCCTTTACTTTCTTCCCCAGAAAATTACGTGAGTTCCGCTCATGAGTAGCAAACGTTGTGAGCACAGGCGTCATAACATGTGGAGGTGAGTAGGCTTCAGAAAAGACCCCTGTCACCACTTTATAACTTGGAACATTGCAATATTGCTTTGTAGTTTTTCAAGCAACTTAAAAAAAAAAAGAAAAAGTTGTGATAGCAGGCCGTCTTTCTGTGGGAAATGTGCTTCTTGGCTTCCTGCGAGGCCGGCGTGGGTCTGCCCGGCCGCCGGCTGCCCTCTGCCCTGGGTGAGGCGGGCCAGGCCGGCGACATTTCAGGAGGCCGCTTGGCAGCCATTTTAGATCCTGCCCGCGCGCAGGGCTCCTGGCTGCCAAGAGCTGCAGCCGCTCCGTGCCAAGACACTCTTGGCAGTGGAGATAAACTTTGTAGAGATACACAGTCCAGAAATATCTTATAATTACAAAGCACAGGGGGCAGAATGTTTTTACAATACAGCTGTGCTAATGTAAACATTTAATTTGGCAGCCTTCTCCACCCACTTTTCAATTAACCGGGTTTATGCAGATACTTTAGGTCTGTAATAAACTTTATTGCTACTTCTCTTGGAGTACAGTTTATGAAACACAGATTGGAGGGGCTTTTTTGGGGGGTTTTCCATCCATTTAGGAGAGCACATGGTGAAGGTTGTGTTGCCATGAAGGGGAAGTGTGAGCTTTCTGTCTCAGAAACTGCCACAGGCCTGGCTTAACTGAAACAGTGTCTTTAAGGAGAAAAATGTGGGGGCTGTCTCCTTTGGCTTTTAAAGCCTGCGAGAGGATATTAATAGAAAGAGGTAAAATCACTTATATAGCTACAAGAAAAGACACTTGTGTTGGTGATCATTAAAAAAGATAAATGTCCCCTGCAAGGCATGAGACTGTTTCAAGAGATAAATTCCCAATAACAGTTCTTACAGATATAATTATAATAATTGTGTAATCGCCGTGATAATTATTCTTATAGAGTGAAAGAAATAATTTTCTATCTAAAGTAGCATTCAACTGTTCCGCTCACAAAGCTAGTCAATAGATCCTTTTCAGCTAACCTAAAAAAATGGTAGAGGTCATGGAGTTTTAAAGCTAAATTTGGTTTTAATTGACATTGTGAAAAAGGAAGGTGTTTTTTTTTCATAAGGAATATGACGTCACATTTCAGGATATCTCTTTGCATAGATTTGCTTATATGTTTCTCAGATAGATTAGAGAGCACCATTTAAATGCCATACATATGAATAGTTTTTTTTTTTTTTAAGACAAAAGATTTTCAAGTTGTATTTTCCTGTCTTACCACTTAACTTTGCCTTGGTTATGGTTTTTAAAAATTAGCTTTTCCTCTTACTGATGGATTTTCTTAATAGAAAACCATTCTTACAATCTTTTCCCCTCAGGACTCCTTTTGAATCGCTCATTCAATCTGGCTCCATCACCATTCAATCTATGGGTGTGACCATAAAGTAATTTTCAATCTGAAGTCGTGTTTCACTGTTTGGCTTCCAAAGCTCAACAGATCCCTTTCAACAATTCTGAGAGGTGGTGGAAGTCAGAGAATTATAGAGCTGTGATATCATTATTTTATAGTTCTGTTTCATGCTTCCATAGCTGTTTTGTTATCATATCACCTTTGTGCATTCTGCTTATCACAGCTCAACAAGGCATTTACAATGGCTTTTATTCTGTCAGGTGTTTTATTCATTAAAAGCAGAAATCAAACAAAAAAATGTGTCACAGTGAAAGATACGTGTGTATTATGTCAATTTTATTTTCAAAGTATAGTAATTGGGGATACTGTTTATTTATCAATTTCAAAAAGAACTTTTTATCTGTCAGTAAGTGCTGATGAAGTCAGCACAATGTGGATTAAATTATAAGCTGCATGAAGAGAGGAACAAATGGTGTTTTGGTCTCTATTGTAGATTGAGCTGAGGGTTGATACATGGGAATCTTGTCACAGTCAAAGAGGTCACAGTCTTCTACAGCGAAGCAGCATATGTGCATTCAGCTTAATGTAGTATTCAAATCATGTATTAGAGATAAGAGCAAGGAGTGGTGGGCCTTGGGGGTGGCCTTCTTAGCAGGGAGAAAGTAAGTTTAAGAAAAGATAGAATTCAAGGGCTTTGAAGAATGAATTAGGAGTTCATAGCTTTGAAGAAGGGATATTTTAGAAAGAGAAACCATGTGGGCAGAAGCATAGAGGCCTGAAATTGCACAACATATTCTAGGAATTTCCAGAGTGTGCTGGAGTTGACATATTGGGAAACTGGGCATAGATGAGAAAAGGGGTGAAAGAAGGTTGTCTTTTGATTGCAGTGGGTGATGAGACTAGGTTGGGGCCAGGTGATGAAGAGCATCATTATTGATTGTTCAGGGTAATAAGGAATCATTCAAATGTTTTAAAGTTTGAAGTGTCGTGACTCCTGGCTGGCAGTGCAGAGGATGGAGTCTGCTTTCATTGTGAATAATAAATCCTAATGGTTTGAGGAGGCTGAGGCTATTGTCAGATGAGACTTGAAGGCTCAGTGAGGGATTTTAGCAGCGTTTCCAGAGGAAACAATGGGGTAGACTTAAGAGATAGAGTCTAGCCCAGTGATTGAATGTAAGGCTTTAGGGGTTTCCAGATGTCTGAGTTTTCAGCTTGGGACACTGAGTGGGTATGGAAGCCATTAATTGAGGTGTGGAAGAGGGGTTGCTGAGTGTGCATGAGTCTTCCACTAGGCAACATCAGGGGGGATTTTGCAGTTGAATAGAGAGGTTAGGCCTAGAAATAGAGATTTAGAATCCCTCACAAATGGGTAATATTTGTAAATGCAGAGCTCGTTGAGTTTGTTCAGGGGGAACCAATAAAGACAAGATGGAAGGCCACTTGCTTGGTTGTCTTACAGATCGTCAACATGCAAGGACCCTACAAATGAGGAGACGGCCATAGCGACTGAAAAGACACCCCCGAAAGACAGGCTTAGAACAAGGAAGGATCAGTTCCCTGGAGAAAAAGGGAAGGAGAATTTTTAGAAGTTGAGGATACTTAGTGTCCAAAGTCAATTAGGTATGAGTTTGAGAAGGTCAAGGCAAGTTGTGATTTATAGAAACAGTGATTTTAGAGTTAGGACAACATCTGTACTTATTGATTCTGAGAGCTTGGTATTGTGTATAAGATTATTATTTGCTTAATTTAAATGGTGGTCAGGCAGTGTTAAGTTTTGCCCTTGCCTTTTACACCTCAGCATGTATCTTCGGTGAAACAGATTGTCAGACTGTGGTCCTGGGTTGCTTAAAGGATGAATTTTCTGTAGACCTTAAGAAATATCTGGTAGAAAACAATGGATTATGTTTATTTGTAATCTCTCTCCTCTCCTAATTCTGTTGGAAATATATATATATATTTTTTTCCATCTCACTTCGCCACTGGCTACTTGTACTGAAAATAGTAGAAGCGACTTTGAAAGTTTTGTGTGGATTTTGGAGAAGTTATGAACAATTTCACAGAAAATAAAAGGAAAGGTGCCCAACCTCTGAGCATACCCCTTTAATTGCTCTTACGAAGCTTTCAGACATTCCCTTGGGGGAAAATTACGCATCTAGCTCCAGGTCCCAGAATTCACCCTGTTAACTGCAGCAGTGAGGTTTATTTGTACAGTCCCCTCTGTACCTGTTCTCTCTGTGTGACTCCCCAGCTGAGCAGTAAAAGACTCAGAAAATGGTGATATTATGCTAGAACATACAGATTATATTAGAAAATAAGTGCCAACTAATATGTAAGTTAAAACAATAGCCTGCTGCAAACTGGGTGCAGCTCTGCCGTCTCCTGGGATATCTTAGCAGGTTTTGTTAAGTCCTTTTTAAAAATACCTGTTGCCTTCAGATGTGCTGAGGTCCATCTTCAACATGCAATGTTGCCTCTGAGTAAAAATAAATGAGCAAGTAGAATGCTTGTTAGTTAAAATTGAAAGCACAAATATATATGGCCCTTTCAAAAAGCCAAATGTACTAGACTCCAGTACGTTTTAACTTGGTTTTATCTCTCCAGCCCTTTAACCATCCTAAGATACTGCTTCACCACTTCCTCGAGGAAGCATAAGCAGGAGCAAATTAAGTTTCCGAAAGTAAAGTTGGATCCTGTTTAAGTAGATTAGGGTCTGGCATACCATTTAATTTTATCAGGCATTTAAAGTGAAGGATGTACACTGTGGCCGTCTGTGACTTGCCAATTAGCTGGGCTTTCCCCACTGTTTCTGGTTTGGCAGGGACGAGGTGGTTCACCCTGCTGCACTGCCGCCTGCCAAGGACACATGGCCAGTTCCCGGCTTCCTGTCTTCCTCTTTGTGTCCTGGCCTTGCCTTCCAGGGAGCTGCCAAGGCACCACTGCCAAAAATCTTCCTTCGGAAAGGTCAAGCAACCTCAAGTCACCTATGCCAATATTTGTGTTTTCTTTTAAATCCTTCTGTTTCGGTGCTCAACTTGGAGAAGAGTGTACAACTGAACATGCAGAGAGTGGAACCTGGGGTCAGTTTGGATCACTTGGATAAAGCAACAGAACCCAAAGAATCCCTTGGCCAGTCAGGGTATGATGTTTCTGGTAGAATTCTATTTAAAGCTCTGTGAAGTGTGATAGAATTCAGAATGGTTCAATGTGGATTTGGATGTAGTTTGCTTTTTAGGATTCACTATACACATGTGATTTTTGGCTGTAGCTGTCTCCTGGTACATCTCGTGGCAGGGAGAGAGAGAGAGTAAAATGGAAATTGGTCTTGGCTTGAGGGCTGCAATTTTGTTTGTGTTTTTAGGACTCTATGTAGTCACATGCTACTTTTACTTTCCCGTTTGCAAGGAAACATCCTGATAAGCAGTCTGAGAACAGTGCACAAGAGAGTTTACCTGGGGTGCCTGTTGAAAGTGCCACTTTCTTGGCCCCAGCACTGGTGTATGAATCACAGCCACTGGGAGTGAGGTCTGGGAATTTGAATTTTTAACAAGCATCACTAATGATTCTGATGCTCACTAACTTGTGGACTGAAGGTGTCACTGATTGTGAAATGAAGATAAGGCAGGTAGCATTTATTGTCACCAAACAGCAGATTGTCCTGCATGTTTCCTTCAGTTGATCTTTTGGAAGACCTAGATCTTAATTTGAATCTTCAGATTGTATGCAAACCAACAACAACAAATGCTTTTCAGAAGATTGAAATTTAAAAAAATACTAATAAGAAATTTTATCTAAATAAATATCTCTTGTTTGAACCCTCAATTTTAAGGTTTTTAAAGTTTTTTTTCCATGACACACAGGACCACCACAAGTTGTATATAGAATAGCCCTGGCTATCTTACCACCTGTAGCCCAGCTGTAGTGTTCTACAGAGTTACAGTGTGATGAGCCTAGAAACACCTCTCACTGAAAGAAAGTTCATGTTGGTAACATTTCGAAATTCCAAGTGGTTTTCTTTAATTTGAAAATATTCTATCGGGGGAATATGGAGCTCTTACAGTGCCTAAAACTGAGGTACCTACTGATTCTCACGACTGTTGTCATTTAATCAAGGGAACACCATGTGTTCTACCTGTAGATTCAAGGGATGTTAAACGTAACCCCAGTATTCTCTTTTGGCTTTTCATGTGAAATTGTCCATAGCATTTCCTTACTAAGTAAGCTCTGTTTAATTTTCCTGTATCTTCTGATATGCTATCTCTTTTGGTAAGGATAGTCTTGAACCTTTTTTTTTTTTTGGTCATTTATTTGTAGCATTCCTAGAGTTATGCCCAGGTTACCTTTGTAATTTTGCCTTTTTCTTCCCCCTAAACTATTTCCAAAATTTGCTGAAAAGCTGCAGCCTCAGGGACACATCTGCTTTTCTGACATGACTGACAATATCTCCACTAATATGGAACACATGTTCTGTGAGAGTTTGCCGATAGTCTTGGGTTCCAAATTTGCAACATCAGCATCTTCCATTGAAAAGAAACAGCATATTTTTTCTTAAACTTCCTCTTTGCTTCCCCTTAAACCATAGACTTTTATAACAGTAATAAGGAAATGTGGTTATGGGTATAATTGCCAAGAGGCAATTGCACCCCAGAGGACTGGCAGAATTTTCTTTTCTATATCTGAAGGCTGGGCTCCATCAAGAAGCTCCATTTGCAAATAACTCAATTAGAATAATCACAACAATGTCTTTATTTTTGTGGCAGCTTTCCCCATAGAGATCAAAGTACTTTGGAGACATCCTATCAAATTCATTGTTGTAATACCCAGTGGACTAGGATAAAAAAGTTTTATTATAGCTTGTTTGAAATAGGTGATTGAGGCAAAGATAGGGTAAGTAACATCCTATAGGTCACAAAAAAAGTCAGCAGTGCAACTGCAAAGAAGAATTCAGGTTTCCTGTTACTTTGCAAGTTATCAAGCTACATTCTTTCCTGGCCATTGGAAAGATTGAGAATAAAGAAAACCTCTTTTCAGATTGCATAACAATGTAGGTGAAAGTGCTTTGAAAATTGTAAGACATTGTTGCTATCTTTATCACTTAGTACAAATGGAAGGTAAGAAAGAGCCTCACTGTCAATAGCTAGTTGTTCCAACTCATGTGACATGGATTTCTACAAATTCTTGGTTGACCGGGCCCAAATTACCATTCATCTCCATCATCAGTGAAAGACTAATGAAAACCTACATCTATAATTCTGAATTAGATAATGCACTTAAACATTTTATAGCTCTTTACAAATTCTTAAACTGCCTAAGTTCCATGGGATTGATAGCAAACTTTGACTCAGTTAAGAAGCCAATGGTCAAAATTTCTGTGGTTAGATAAACTACTTAACAAAGAGCCGATCTAAGTGTTCTGACTTTTCTTAGAGTTTTTACTCATAGATTCTATAGTTCTGAGGGTGAGTCTAAGGAATTTCAGCCCTATTTTTTAATGGGAATTGGAGATTTGGGAGTAAAATTGCTGCTGCTGCTGCTGCTAAGTTGCTTTAGTCGTGTCTAACTCTGTGCGACCCCATAGTTGGCAGCCCACCAGGCTCCCCCATCCCTGGGATTCTCCAGGCAAGAACACTAGAGTGGGTTGCCATTTCCTTCTCCAGTGCATGAAAGTGAAAAGTGAAAGTGAAGTTGCTCAGTAGTGTCTGACTCGTAGCAACCCCGTGGACTGCAGCCTACCAGGCTCCTCCATCTTATGGGATTTTCCAGGCAAGAGTACTGAAGTGGATTGCCATTGCCTTCTCTGTAAAATTGCTACTCATCTTCTAATCTAATTTCAAATTGCTACTCATCTTTCGATCTGGTTTCAAAGAGCCTTGGAGGTCACACCCTCTGGGAAAGAGACACAATTAATGTGATGTTCTTAATTATTATTGTTTGCTTAGTGATTAAAGTGGCATATTTTGGTGTGGCTCTATAAGTGTCCTCTGTACTAGTATTGGGGAGGGTCAGGAGTGGTAGGATTTCCTCCTGTGAACAGGAATCTCTTTTCCCAACCAGGAGCTGAAAACTCAGAAACATCCCCCAGTTATCAGACCTTGCCATCTAATGGGAAAAATGAGAAGTTAGGCATAATACAAATATGTGATGTTTTGAAGCTCTCTCTTTGATTTTCAAAGTTTTAGAGTAAGTTCCGAGTTCTTCCCTCTAACCCACATAAATGAAGTCATTTTTCCCTTATCATAGATCCTCCCTGTGCATCTCATGGCAAGAGTAATGGCCTTGAGACTATCTCGTCATCATTACACTTCTTGTTGTGTCTTAAAGCTTAATAAATGTTAAGCTGAAAATGAATCCATGTGAACAGGGGAATAGAAAATAAAGTTCAACCAATGAGGTAGCGCCCAATGAAAGTCTTCTCATTTTAATAGTTGATATTGTCAAGCAAAGTCCAGAAATTATCATTTTCTTAGGGATTATTTCTCTATTTCACATCCTTGCAAAATTAGCTAGACTTCTTTTAAATCCTGTTTTTACTTTATTAAAGTATTCCTTAAATATACAGTTTGGTAAGAAATTGGATATTTTGTCAATAAGATGTAAAATGACAGGCATCATTTTCTTTTAAGCCCTCTTTCTTTCTTTCATTTCTTTACCGGTGTCATGGGATGGAGAGGGGCTGTGCTCCTCTCAGGCAGACAACAGAGCTTTGCTGTCTTGTCTTGGTAAGCTGGTTTCAACCTTGCTGTCTGTCTTCGTTAGTTGGTTTTAGTTCTGCTTAGGTTAGTTGTAGCAAAAGTCCTCTTCTTCTGGGAGTTGAATGGTCCAATAAAGTAAATGAGTGGTTTCAGTTCAAGTCTTGGGTAGAGAGACCCCACAGTCAGCACTCTGGTTCCTGCAGTATTATTCCCAACTGACATGCCAAGGCTGAAGATTGCCATCCTGGTCAGGTGTAGCACATTATAAAGGAACTTAGAGGATGGCACACTAAGAGACTTACTCTTTCCATGAGAGAGAGAGAAAGAACACACACGTGCTGGATTGAGGGGACACAGCCCCCTTCCAGTATTAAAAAATTGTTTCCTTATAAACTATTTCAGTGTTATTCTGTTCCATTATATCTGCTGTGACATTTGTAAGTGGATGGAGATTTTCTGTTTATTGGCTTCCAATCAGATCTTAAGATACATTGTTTGAAAGTGGAGATTAGTTCTTCTTGCTCTATCAGCCCATTGGTAGGAGGGTACCTCTTTACACCTATTTCTGGGCTAATTATTAATACTTCTGTCATAATTTCAGTTATCTGCTTGGCATAATGTAGTCAGTTCAATTTCATTTGTTTTATCTTGGCTCTGAGTTATAGATTCCTATGTGATGATTCTTAAATCACAGAATCCACATACAGAGTATATTGGAAAAATTGGCGATAATTTTTTCTTTTTTTGGATTGCAACTTACAATGAAACTTTAACTACAGAATACGATCTATGTAGTAAAAAAAAGAAAAAAGAAAAATTTATTTACAGGGCAACAATGGAGAAACAGACATAGAGAAAAGACTTATGGACATGGGAGAGGGGAGGAGAGGATGAAATGTATGGAAAGAGTAACATGGAAACTTACATTACCATATGTAAAATAAATAGCCAATGTGAATTTGCCGTATGGCTCACGAAACTCAAACAGGGGCTCTGTATCAACTAGAGGGGTGAGATGGGGAGGGAGATGGGAGGGAATTTCAAAAGGGAGGGGATATATGGCTGATTCATGTTGAGGTTTGACAGAAAACAGCAAAATTCTATAAAGCAGTTATCCTTCAAGAAAAAATAAATTAAAAAAAACTGTTTAACATTTAGATTCATTTATATTTGGCATTAGGCTTCCTGCCCCTCATCCATGTTTTGGGAGAATTTCAAGGACTGTTTCTCTAGCTTGTGGTCTCAACATTATTCTTGCAGTTTTCAATGTCTGTGCAGTGTGTCAACTGTTATGTTATGGAGGTCGTCTTTTGGCTTATTCATTGTACTAGAATTTTCTCATTTGAAATAAAGGGAAGGGATAGGAAAATGAAAAAGTAGAATTTATGATCCAGCTTATTTCATGCTCATTTTATGCCTGTTTAGACTATAACTCATTTTCTTTTTTCAATAAAATGTATTGAATTAAATTTACAAATTTCGCCTCAAATGACAATGATTGACTAAATAGATTTCAGGCTCAGGTTTAGAAAAATGTAATAAACAATGATTTTCAGTTGATGAACTCTCCATATGATGTTTGGTGGTCACTATCACAAACCAGGACAACAATGTTTAAGAAACAGGAAGATAAATGAGCACCTGCTGGACAGCACAGGTAACTCTGCTCACTGCTCTGTGGTGAGCTAAATGGAAAGGAAATCCAAAAAACAGGGGTATATGGACTCGTATAGCTGACTCACTCTGCTGTACAGCAGGAACTAACGTAACATTGTAAAGCAACTGTATTCCAGTTAATTAAACAAAAGAATTCATGGAAACAAGAGAAGCATGAAAGTAAAACTTTGGTGGGGAGGAGTGGGAGAGTTCCAGATGATTGAGAGGAAATAGAAGGACATGGCATTACAGTGCAGTGCTGGCAGCTGAGTGTACCTCCCAGGTACCAATGTCATCCTGTCAATGGTTTCATCAGAAGTCGGCAACATGGATTATAAGTCGGCAACAACATCAATGTGGATGAATGCTTTATGTTTTCTATAATAATGTCCCTCTAGTGGGGTGTTATGGAGAAGGCAATGGCACCCCACTCCAGTACTCTTGCCTGGAAAATCCCATGGGCAGAGGAGCCTGGCAGGCTGCTGTCTATGGGGTCGCTAAGAGTTGGACACGACTGAGAGACTTCACTTTCACTTTTCATTTGCATGTATTGGAGAAGGAAGTGGCAACCCACTCCAGTGTTCTTGCCTGGAGAATCCCAGGGACGTGGGAGCCTGGTGGGCTGCCGTCTATGGGTTGCACAGAGTTGGACATGACTGAAGTGACTTAGCAGCAGCAGCAGCAGTGGGGTGTTATGTAACACACTGTAACATATCAAGCATATTCATACTGTTTGCCTTTATGATTGCATAAAGTTTTGATATTTTGATATTGTGAGAAGTATGCATATACTTCCCTGTGCATACAAACATAACCATCTTTGTTTTCTCCTATTTGCGGAGTGTTCCAGTAAAGCCTCATAGATTATGCAGTCCTGATTGAAGAAAATACTTGTGCATGTTCTTATTTTATGACTGATGTGAAAATGCTGGATGTCAAGTGAGGGAGAAAGTAATGTTGAAATTATTTCTCTTTTTAAGTATGAGAGTGAAAGTGTTAGTTGCTCAGTCATGTTTAACTCTTTGCAACCCCATGAACTGTAGCCCATCAGGCTCCTCTGCCCATGGAATTCTCCAGGCAAGAATACTAGAGTGGGTTGCCATTTCTTTCTCCAGGGGATCTTCCCAACACAGGGATTGGACTTTGGTCTCCTGCATTGCAGGTGGATTCTTTACCTTCTGAGCCACCATTCAAGTATATATTTCTTATGTTGATATATGTCAGTCGGTAGTTAAGACAACTTTTTCATTATCTCCACATGATACTCTTTGCTATTCACATAATTGATAAGCAAGTCAGAGTTGTTTGTGTCATGAGACAGAAATAAATATACAATGTTCTATAAAAATAATCAGGCTCATAAACTGATCTAGTAGTCAAGGAACAGACAGTCATGTTTATAGGAAAGTCACATACACAAGGAAAAACCCAGTTATCATGTTATTTGTTAAAAGTTAGATAGAAAGACTAACTCTGAGATGGTAAGAGGAAGACTAACTCTGAGATCGTACACCTGGATGGGACCTGGATGGGACCTGGATGGGTGGGTGGGAATATCAGATCTCCGGGAAGAGATGGATTTAGAGCTTGGCATTGAAAGTCTAATTAGTTAAATTAATCTTTTTTAATGTTGATTGTCTTTATGTGTTAATATCATGCATTATAAAAGACTGGAGTATAGCATTTCATACATAGTACTGAATGGTGAGGGTACTTTGTCACTTTTTAAAATGAGAATCCTAACAAATACCTGAAATGTATTAATATTCTAAATTATATTATATTTAATCCAATACTGATGACTCCATTACCTGACATCTATTTTAAAGTAATGAATATGTCAAAAAACACATATATCTGTCAGGATCCAGAATAATATGGCTCCTACCAGAGTCCACTAGAAAGAATAAGATAGGGGAGACCAGTTATAATGATGTTAGAAGAGGTGAAAAGCCAGATGGCAGAAGCAACCCAGACATTAGCATCTGTACGAACCCACTATTGCAACTAAGGCTGGAGGGATAAAGGGAAGGTGTGGTATTGCCAGAGTCCTTGGAGGCCACAGAGAGAGCGACCCACACTGTGAAAGCTAGCAAGTGAGACAGCCATTGCTTGGAGTGACTTGTTAAAACAGACAGAAGGAAAGAGATACCTCCCCTTCTTTCTTCCCATTCTGCGTTTCCCAGCTCCCACCAGTGCCTCTAACTTGAAGCCAGTTGCTGACAGAGCTGGGAAATGTAATTTGCAGGAACAGAGGGAGGGATGTCTCCAAGGACACATTACCATTACATGGCAATTCTGATTTTGGAGGTGGGGTCGGGGGATGGAATTGAGGTGAGTTCAAAGCATTGATCTTGTGAGAGGGATTAAGTTTGCAGAATATTATCCAAAGCCTTATCATACTAGGTTTTCTTACTGGCATTGAGTTAACTAAATTTTTTTTTAATCCTACTGGAAAATTTAGCTTGTATCTTTTCATCATAGTGTTATTGTTAGATGCTTTTGAAAATTCTCTACGAATGATCTTGTTGGTTAATTTTCAAATGTTAACATACTGTAAATGTCAGGAAGTATTTGATCTTTTCTAATTAGAGCCAGTCTTTAAAACCCAAAACAACAGGTGACAGGCTCAATTGTTCCGATGCCAGTTAGTAGCTCTCACAAAAAAATTATAGGCACCTTCTCCCTTTCCATCTTTTGGAGATTTTAAGAATGGACTAGGAAAAGTTCAGCTCCTCCTGGAATCAAGCAGAGTCTACAACTTGAAGATAATGATGTGGTTTCTTGGTTCTTTTGTGATTTTTGCTTCTTGGAGGTTTGGGTATGTGGCAGAGTTTGTAATTTGTTTTTTGATTGGATGGCAATGTCAGTTTTGAAATGGCAGCATAATAATCAATTTGGAAAATTGAACATTAGCCATGTGTTATGTGCAGTGAAAGTAATCTTTGTTAGCATGGAAGATGAGGCTGCAGTGAAAAACTTGATGTTGGTCTGTGTTAAAATTTTGTCACATCTGGAAGGCATTTGATGTATAAAATTACATAGGTTTGATACCATATAGGCCTAAGACATATGGATGGGGCATTATGCAGAAACTTGTTCTTTTCCATATTCTTTAGCTTAGAGATTTTTGAATCATAAGGAGTCCATTTGAATCTCCATTAAAGATAAACTGAGTAAAATGACAAAATGGAAGGAATTTTGAGCACATGGTCAACAGCTCTGTGTCCTTATACTCCTGATTCCCTTCTTTAAATTGGTTAAGCATGTGGGCATGCTCATCATTTTTTCTCATTTTCTGAGTAACCATAGTAATGAATATTGGATTCCATGGTAGGCTGCTGTAATAGGCTTTTTATTATTCTTGGTTAAATTTACCTACATTTTTAGCTTTCCTCTTAAAAAGATGATTTGAAGTAATATTGGCCCATAAAATTATAACAAATCATACTTCTGTTGGGTTTTAAACTTTTCAGAGTTCTTTCAAACATATTCCACTTATTAGAAGAGTTCTGACCTTGTCTTGAAAAAAAGAAGGAAAATCATATTCATTGGGTATTTTTTGGCTTTTATTTTATCAAAAAAATTTAGTTACTTTCCTCTTATGCACAGTTTTCATTTGCAGGAGGAAGTACTCCTCATCTGTTTCCTCATTTTATCCTTTAAGAAAAATGTTAGTTCACACGATGGTATTATTCAAGCAGTTTTATTCCTGGTAAATTAACTTTTGTCTGAAAAGAAGGGGACGTAAGTTCTTTGAACTACTTATCAAGGAACTGTTAGGACATTTAATACCATTATCTGACACATCAGCAAGCTTCCTGTTTGATCAAGTGACTTCTCTGATTTTTCTTCCTCCAATATTATGATAAAGTTATTTTATAAACAAAAGTAGTATGAATGTCTGATGTACAAATCTGCTGTACCTTGGTAGAATGTATATCCTCTTTGTCTTACTCTATTACTCTGTTAATTATTATGCACTTTTGATTAAACATATAAATTTATTTTTTATGAATACATCATCATAGACTTAAGAGCCATGATTTAATAATAAAGCAAGGATGACTTGTTGATGACATACAACTAGTAGGGTATGTTAAAAACCCCCAGTCATTTCTTTTCTCTAAACTCGTGTAATGATTTAAATATAAACATTTTAATGATTGGGCAGATTATACTTTACCTTCAACAATGGGGAAATCTGTCGAAGTGAAACATTCCTTCTTAAGAACATATGCCAGTGATAAAATGAGCGCGGGAAAAAGTAAGAATATGACTCTGGTTACTGACCGCATCATTTGCTTGTATTTGTGGGGAGTTTGCACTTCCCTGGTGGCTCAGAAGTTAAAGTGTCTGCCTGGGATGCAGGAGACCAGGGTTCGATCTCCTGGAGAAGATCTCCTGGAGAAGGAAATGGCAACCCACTCCAGTACTCTTGCCTGGAGAATCCCATGGTAGGCTACAGTCCATGGAGTCTCAAAGAGTTGGACACGACTGAGCGACTTCACTTTTTTCACTTTTCACTTGCAGACACTAAAAAATACACTATATGTAGATAATAACCAAACGAGTAAAAATTATGATTGACGACTGCCAATTATAGTTTGAAAAAGATGAAAAGTATTTTAAGAGCTATCAGCCATCAAGGTCTGGTTCACTGTAAAGAGTGGTCCTTTTTTCATCACATATTAATTGGGACGTCTACTGTATGCCAGGCAGTGAATAAGGCTAATATGGATCTTGACCCCATGAATATTATACTCCAGCAGGAGACCTGAACACTTAACACAGAACTTTACCTGTGTTGTTAGGGTTTTCAAGGGGAAGTATAGAGTGAAAACAGAGGACAACTAGCTAGGTGCTGTTTTTGAAGTGGGAGGGGTGAGTGTGGGAAATTAAACCTTAAAGTATATTTTAAAAAAATGCATTTCCACACAAATATTTATGCATATTTTCACTGTGACTAAAGCTAAAAGCTCTTACCTTTTTTAAATTCAGTTTTAAGTGATTGGGCAAGATGCAAAGTGATTCAGGCATGAAGTGGTTTGCTTAGGGTCAAAGCACAGGTATTGGTGGTTACTGAGTAGAACCCAGGAGTCTGACTCTCCAAACAGTTGTGAGAAAACATGTCCTGTTCCCTGAGAAGAAAGACTGCCAGCAAAATATTAGAAAGTCTTATGTCTGGTTTTAATCTAGATAAACAATACTGTATTAAGTTTGAGAGAAATACAAGAAATGATATAGGGCTTCCCAGGTGGCTCAGTAGTAAAGAATCCCCCTGCCAGTGCGGGAGACACAGGAGAGGGGGACTCGATCCCTGGGCTGGGAAGATCCCCCGGAGGAAGAAATGGCAACCCAATACAGTATTCTTGTCTGGGAAATCCTACAGACAGAGGAGCTTGGCGGGCTACAGTCCATGAGGTCGCAGAGTCAGACACGACTTAGCAACTCAACAATAACAACAACAAGAAATGATACAGCACGGACGGGCCATATGTACCCAGAGTGTGCGATGTGAGGGACTTAGAATAGCCAGGAAAAAATAAAGCATATAATGAATTACTGTGCCAGGCAGAGTAACCAGTGCTGTTCAGGACACTGATGGTAAGAGCATTTGTTTTTTGCCCTGGTTTCCTTTTAAGAGAACATTTCAGACCAATAGGATCACAAATGTTGCATTTGGTTTATGTTGAAATTTTGCATTGATTTTTCAATTTGCTGCCACAATTATGCTCTTGAGTCTGATGACATTCTGGTTTTCATTTACAGATTCATATTTCACCAGCATTCTCTTTGCACTACATACCTTGCTATAAAATGCAGGTTTCGTGGTTTCCAAGGGGGAAAAAAAAGTATATTACATAGTATAGCTGAAATCCACAATGTTTCCCAGATGGGAAAGACAGAACATTCATCTCATCTTTTCCTCCTGGATCTGGTGGGGTTTTGGAAAGGGCTTCATTGTTTTCATGTGCAGAGTGCATTGGCAAATTGTTTTCTAAAGTACGCAGTGGCGTGTTCTTCTAATATTATAAGATATGGGCAGCATTTATGAAAGATTATAAATCTTACAACTCTCCTCAGAAACTTAAAATACAGCTGGAAATGTTTTGCTTCCAACAAACATGCAATCTTCATAAAATTGGAAAAGAAATGTTTTGAATAAATAATGTTTTGGTTTATTTCTCTCTAGTGTGAGATCTATTTTTTTTAGTCAAAACCATGCCATAAAACTCCTCCTTCTTCTACACTAACACCCTTGCCTCTGTATTTATATTTTGCTGGTGCATCTTTTTTTTTTTTTTCAGTTTTAAAGTATGCCAGATTGCTTTTCCTTGTTTTTAAAGATAGAAAACTGGATTTCTCCCAGGGACTCTTCCCCTAACTAGGATGGTTTAAAACCGAAACAAGGATTGAGTCAGTTAATTAATTTAAATGAGATTACAAATCAAAAACATATTACACAATCTTGATTTAATTACCACATTTTATTTACTTAATTGAAAACACACTGTAGAAAGTTAGCAGTCTTGACAATGACCAGTATAGTATCTTTACATTCTATAAACTAAAGTCTTTGCAATCAAGAAGTTTAGATGATCCTGGTTGTGACCTTTGGTTCACTCAATCCCTGGATCAGTAGAGAGTCACTGAACTTAATCTTAGGCCAGAAAGGTCAGATCCAATTATCCCTGCTTTCATTTGGGAGTTTGGTGCTAGTTAATGAAGCAGGGCAAACCTCTGGTCTGACGTGTTGGCAGGTTTCATACTCCTTGGGCAGGGTTGTCCCATCTGCATTGGTGAAGAGTCTCCTGGCATGAATAGATATCCTCTCAAAGGGGTAGGTGATTTTTTCCCCCCTTTAATTTCAGTGCCCTATATTTCCTGGCTAATCACTTGTGAACAAAATTTTGGTCTTGAGCTCAAGCAGATCCTTATTTTAATCCTTGAGATATGATGCTTTGAACCTAATCCTTCTGTTAAGCAGAAAGAGAAAGTAGCTCTTTAAAAGAAAGTTTAATAGTAGAACTAGTGGAATGTGTAGGATAAGAAATAGAGGGGATAGTACCTATCTGCTCTCTTGTTGTATATTTTTCTTTGGTTAAATAAGTTACTTTAAGGAACCTCAGCATAACAATTTTTTTTTTTTTAATAGCAACGTTTTTAAAATCTCTGTGTTTTGCTATGTTGAAGATACATTTTAAAATCCATGTTAACCAATACAAAATGAAATCTGAAGGTATGGGTCTTCAGATGGAAAATAATATAGATTAAAATGCATGATTGAAAATATGTAAAAAGCCTTGTATTCCAAGTATTATTTTGAATCTGCCAAAAGTATTGGAGAGATTTAATTTCTCTGCCTGCTCAATACTGAGTTTAGGGGAATGGATACAGACAGCAAAAATATGTCGATGGCTCCATTAACAAAGTGACAGAGTTAACGACCACTTCCCGTGGATGGCTGGTTACCTGAGTTTTGCAGGGAACTTGATGCCGTATCATGGAATGTCCTATTGAGAATTGACAGACTGAAGCACAGAGGGAGAGTATGAGCATTTTGCCGCATGTTTCCATGCTTATGAGAGATAAGGAAGCACTTAGTTTTCCCAGGTTCTTTATGGTATTCTAATAACCATTTAAGAGCAGAAAAAGGAAATATTGCCAAACTCTATAGTTTTGTGTCATCCCAGTTGATGAAAGAGCCCTCCATGAAAACTGAAGCTATATAGATTTTTTACTGTGCTGGTGAAAAAAATACAGCAAAATATGTTCTTAGAATTTTGATTACACAAGCTAACAACAAATGCCAGGGAAATCAGTGCTCATAGAAAGTAAACTCCCGAGAAGGAGGCAGGACAGTTTACACAGGGATAGGGAGGTTTGTAGGAGAAGAAAAGTTTTCTCCTCTCTCCTTGTAAAAGATGGATGGTTTCTGTCTTACTTTGTGTTTTCTTGTTATAAAGTACACGGATTTGTATCCCTTCCTTCTGGTTTTTGTTTGTTTCTTACATTGGCTTTTCTCTTTCTTAAGTTCTTCCTGGCATACTATATATGTAATTTATAAAAATGTTCTATTTTAGTATGTTGGTAGTTAATAATGTTTTGGAGAAAAAGAAGGGGACTATTCTAAGCCTTTAGAAAACTCTTGTGGTATTCTTTAGTTGACAATGGGCTGTTTCTTTACCTGCTTAAAGCAGAGGAATATGACAAAGGGGCCCTTTATCACATGATGACTAATTTTAGTTCTGGCAGGAGGCTATCTGTAGGTTAACAGGTTACAGTGTGGATTTCATTTACTCTTCTGATATCCCTTGATATAAAAGCTATATTGTTAGACAGTCACAGAACTTTAGAGCCAGAAGGGGCCTGACAGGGTACCTTGTGCAACTACTTCTTTGCACCAGAATGATTATATATAAAATTAATGCCTCTCAAATGTGGTTTTCTGTTGATACTCAAGTCATGGTGTCAGAGAGTAAAATGAATTCCTAAAACAAGCATCACCTTGGGGTAGAAAGACAGCCTGTATAGAAAGATCATCAAAAGCTTCTTGGCTTCCTTCTTGCTTCCTGGAACCCCCCACAAACATCTCCTCCTTTCTGTAGGACAAAGCCAAACATGAATTTCTGTCTCAAAATACTTCCTCTTATCTACTTCCTCCCATTTCCAAATATTTCTTCAAAAATTAAAGGGAGAACTAAGACTTACAATAGGCTGGGAGACCCACCCTGGGAATTGTGTCTCTCTCCCCTTTTCTTGTTACAAAAGGTTTGCTGCTTGATTCTTCTCTTTTTTTTATTGTGAGTAATTTCTAAAGACATTATTTATTCTAAATTGAAGTATAATTGATTTACAACTTTTCAGGTATACAGCAAAGTGATTCAGTTATACATATATCTATTCTGAGATTCTTTTCCATTGTAGATTATTATAATATGTCGAATATAGTTCTCTGTGCTATATAGTGGGTCCTTGTTGGTTATGTATTTTATATATAGAAATGTGTATTTGTTAATTCCATCTCCTAATTTATCTCTCCCCTACTCTTTCTCCCTTTGGTACTCATAAGTTTGTTTTCTGTGTCTGTGAGTCTATTTCTGTTTTGTAAATAATTTCATTTTCAACATTTATTTTTAGATGTTTCTGCATTGAGGAAGCAGGCCTAGTTTTTCTTTTATTCTAGTCTTTCTTCTTTGTGCACCTCTGTAGTTTATAGACAGATTGTTTTCTGTTCATTTGACAAACACATCTGTGAGTCAGTATAGCAAAGATTAGGACCATGAAGCTAAGCGGGGAGTAGCCCTGCCTTCATATAGTTCAGAATCTGAAAGGAATGACCTCAGCATGGAGGAATTAAGGGGGGAAAAAGACAGACAGCATGTGCAAAGACTCAGGGGCATCAAATGGAGGTGTGGCACACGTGGAACTGAAAGGCTAATGTGTGACCCAGGTGTCAGTAGGGGCCAGATCAAAGTGCCTTGAATGGCATCCTAAAGTTTTTGAAGTTTTTTTCTCTTATGCATTGCGAATACATGTAAGAATTTTAGCAGGGAAGAAGCTTAAGCAGTTTTAGGTTTTAAAGAGATTACCTTGGTAGTAAAGAGGAATATGTATTAGGAAGATGTGAGATCTGTTCATTTTTCAAGACCCTGTTCCTGAGGTCACTGCCCTCTGATATATTTTATGACATGTCCTTACCTATCCATCATCAGTTCAGTTCAGTTCAGTCACTCAGTCATGTCCGACTCTTTACGACCCCATGAATCGCAGCACGCCAGGCCTCCCTGTCCATCACCAACTCCAGGAGTTCACTCAGACTCACGTCCATCGAGTCTGTGATGCCACACAGCCATCTCATCCTCGGTCGTCCCCTTCTCCTCCTGCCCCCAATCCCTCCCAGCATCTGAGTCTTTTCTAATGAGTCAGCTCTTCGCATGAGGTGGCCAAAGTACTGGAGTTTCAGCTTTAGCATCATTCCTTCCAAAGAAATCCCAGGGCTGATCTCCTTCAGAATGGACTGGTTGGATCTCCTTGCAGTCCAAGGAACTCTCAAGAGTCTTCTCTAACACTACAGTTCAAAAACATCAATTCTTCGGTGCTCAGCCTTCTTCACAGTCCAACTCTCACATCCATACATGACCACAGGAAAAACCATAGCCTTGACTAGATGGACCTTAGTCAGCAAAGTAATGTCTCTGCTTTTCAATATGCTATCTAGGTTGGTCATAGCTTTTCTTCCAAGGAGTAAGCGTCTTTTAATTTCATGGCTGCAAATAGGAAGAACCAATTATTTCCTCTTGATATACACTCACTTATAACTTCTATCCTGGAAGGCATGGCAACCCACTCTAGTGTTCTTGCCTGGAAAATCCCCATGGACAGACGAGCCTGGCGGGCTACAAAGAGTCAGACACGACTGAGCAGCTGAGCACAGCACAGCACATAGCTCTTTATCATAGTGTGCATTTAAAAAAAAATTGTGCATTTTGGTCTTAGCAACCTCTGAACTTCTAGAATCTGTAGAGTGTATAATCTTCTTTTTGAAACAATATTTTAAGGGTCAATAATGAAAATTAAATGGAAACTTAATACATATTATGGAGAACTCATTATGTTCCAAACATTAGTAACTGGAATACAGAAGGTACTCCATAAACCTTATTGATTCTCATTTAATTGATGCTTACGTGAATGACCTTCAAAAATATCTTTCACAGTTGAGATGATCCAAGCACATCAGATAACTGAGTTCATCCCCTTCCACTTCTACCCACTGCCCGCCTACCCGAAGAAAGTTAGTACTCAGTAACAAACATTTAACAGGTTATTATTTATTTATCTTGTATATTTAACAAACATTTTATTGGACTTCCACCAGGTTATCAGTAGAACACTAGAATTTCCTTTGTTTAGCAATGAAAATCCAAGCTAAATATATTTAAAGCTGGCTTCTTTCTAAAGCATCAGTTAGTGTATGGACATCAGTGAGAGTAATAATTATTTACAATTTCAGTTAGAAAAAAATGTGTAGGGATTTTAAGGATTTTTAAGTTTCTGAAGAAGGTTGTGAATAGATTGGTAAATGATGGGGGAGGAGGGAGATTAGGGGGATGTAAAGTTCCCAGAAATCTTTAATTGAGTGAAATGTCATTTGGCTTTGCCTGATTATGAGATTGCTTCATAACCACTCAAGAGGCAGGGTGTCTTAATGGGTGGCCCATGTAGAGAACTCATGTTTTAATAGTTGCCATGTAACTTTGGACAAGTCATTTAGATCACTTAAGTATCCCAGGATTTTCCACAAAATTGAGTCATTAGAGAAACTTGGTTACTTCTTAGGTGAGGCTTAGATAGTAGAAGAACATGAAAGATTGGCTGCTTTTTAAAAAGGAGTGTATACAAGGATTGAAGGAAAGTTAGTAAGGGTCATGTGTAGATGAGAACCTCTTAGTCCTGACATCTTTAATTTGGGGGAAGGGAAATTGATTGTTTAAAAAGCATTAATTTAGAAATGGCTTCATAAACTGTTCTTTTTCCTAGAAGAAATACATTGTGTTTAATTCACACTTTTAAGACACAAAGATTGAGTAGTAGGAGTTTTATATGTAATACAAAATATATTTCAGTCCTACATTCTGTCAAGTCAGAAAGAGACAAAGAAGTGTAAGAGATATAGATTGAGATCAAGGAAGAGAAAACAAAATGTGAAAGGAATGATGGGACTGGTTTGGGTCCGCTGCCTGCAAGAGCCCTTTCCCTCTCTTTCTTCACGGCATCAGTCTCTCAAGACTCAGGGTGCTGGTCAGTTCACAGTTCCCATTCTCACCGCCCTCCTTCTTCAAAGACTTCGGTCTTCCAGAAGGTAATTTTCACTCCTGACTTTTGAGCACGACAGCTCCCTGAGAGCCTCGAAATGGCAGCAGTGCCTTCCTCCCTTTTGGGGAGAGTGGGACCAAGGTATTTACAGAGGAATTCAAGAGGCACACACTTGCCCATCTTCAGTTAATTCAACACAGACAATTTTAGATGCTTACACTGGGATGGACAGATTTAGTCATATCCCTTTTCTCCCTTTCTTCCTGAAAGTCCATTAAAAAATGTTAGTCATTTTTTGAATGTGTCCTTTTTATGTTTAATAATATCTTTTACATAATTAATTGTGTAAGAGGTGTCTGACCCACTTAATGCTTATGTAATAAAATCTTAGCAGTGATTCTGTAAATTAGGTAGTATTATAGTTAAAGATGAAGACCCTACGAGTTAAGTAATAAGATCACACTGCTACTGAGGGACAGAGCTGGGATTCACTATAATACGTGAAGTGTGGGTACACACACACTCGCACACACAACTTGAACAAATGTTGGAAGCGGTTAAAGAAAACCTTTGGGTATAGAGTAATTTGACCTAGGTGGTGGATTGGAAGGGTTTTAGATGTGGTCTGAGTAATTCTTTCTCTGAAGTTAACCACAATAACAGTTCATTTTTGGTTTCTCTGCCAACTGCAACTCCCTAGTTACTTCCTTTTCCAGCAGTTGGAATTAAGTGACCACCGATATGAGGTGACATAAGAGTTAAGAATAGATTAGAGTTAGAATTTACTGTTGGAGAAGTAAGTGTTCTCCTGCTCACTCCTTGAGGGGGCCTCTTCTGTGTTTTGGGGATCCCACTTATGCTATTTTACTTCATGAGAAGGCACAGACTTTGGAATATGAGGGAAAAATCTGTCATTGTGTGTCAGTAAATGCCAGGTTATTTTAGAAAGTGGCATTGTTAAGAGCAAGTATACGATTCAAATTTAGGGTCTACTTCAGCTTTCCCTCAAATGTTTGTGGGTTTTTTTAGAAATTTCATTTTTTTTTTTCAGTTGAGGAAACTGTTGTCTGCAGTTGCTGCAAATGGGGGAAAAGGGTAATATACAGCAGAAAGAAATAGAGTTTTCCAAAGGGCTATTGTGGTAACAGGGTGTGTCATTGTTCTAATGGAATACTTTCTTAGGAATGGAAGAGACCTTAATTCTTTACTGGTCCAAACTTCAGCAACAAGATGTTGGGAAAGAATGTTGTACTCTGTTTTGAAACTGGTTTAACTAAACCTGCTGAGGCTCACCTGGAGTGCACAGCTCCTGTATCCTGCAGATGGACAGCCTTAATCTGCCTCCCATTGTGTTGTCCCGAAGATGGCATTAACCTCCTTGAGGGATGAATACCTAGACTTTCATAAATGTGAAGAGTCTACTTTTCCATAAATGTGAAGTAGCTTTATTAAACATAAAACATGGGGAGTCCCTGGTCAGTGGGTTCACCATGTAGGTAGAAACTTCTCAAAATGTTAGTCACTTGAGAAATTAAGCTGGAATGTAGTATCAATTCTGAGGGACATTTGTCAGAGCAACTCGAGGCAGAAATAGCTGAGGCTATAGCAAAATCGTGTAATTTATCTTTTTTTTTTTTTTAAATGTAGCTATCATACTTCATGCCTGGAAAGTAGCCAATATTGTGCCATCTTTTATGGGCAGAAAGAAGGAGAAAGATTGATCTCCTAAGTTAGAAGTCACTGAGTCTTGCCTTAAAACCAGAAAAACTAATAGAATTCATGGGAGATGAGACAAACCTTTTGAAGAGAATCTTATTTTCTTTGATTGTCTGGAGATGACTCTAGCCAGAACTCAGACTGCAGGAGTAGTCCTTAACTGGTTTCGTTTCCATTTGGAAAAATTAGAGATAAATTGGAAGATAATGTGGGAATCATTAAATATATTTACGAAGATTTTATAAAAAGTGTTCTAGGGCAAAAAAAAAAAAAGGAGGGAGAAGAAAAAGAAAAAAAGCAAGGATATGGGAAGAAGGGGAACAGTTCTGATTTCAGCATTAAATCTAGTTAGCAGGCATGAGGTAAAGGGCAGAAATAAATAACCAAGTTTTATACGAAAGAAAGTCAAAAGAATGTCCTTGCATTTAATAGTAGAAGCAGCAATTGCAGTATGTTAATAACTTCAATGGAAGAGCAGAGTAGCCCTGCTGAAAAACACCAGCATAAGATGTTTCTGCTTAAATAAGACTGGATCCCTGTCTTAGGTGTAATGGCCAGGTTTGGGGAAAGAGACTTTTGTCTGTGGCCACCTGTCACATTTGTTGAAATTCACTATCAAGTTCAAAATTGCCTTTCCTAGGCAAGCAAAGAAAGCTTGCTGAATCTGAGCCATCTAGCCCAGTGCATTCACAGCCGTGAACAGCACATTGAGGAGGACACAAAAGAAGTAGACAGAATCTCTGCCTCTGCTTAGGAGCATGCAATTTAGTTGGGGAGACAAAACTAAATGCTAGAACCAATAAAAGAAGATTACAAAGCAACTTCCAAGTAAGTGTATAATAATATGGCACGAATGACACAGATAAGTGCAGAGGGGACGTAGAGGAAAGAGGAGTGAGCCAAACACAACAGTGTCAGATTAGTTAGGAAGGCATGTTTCCTAACAGTACTGTAGCTGCCATGTTCCTTTCTGTATCATTGATGAGGAATAACATGCGATAGGAAATTCAGATGTTCCGCATTGATCTCTTTCTCCTTATCTGCTGAGTCTGTCTGTCTATCACAGATGGAAATTAAATTGATCCAACAATTTACTCTCCACAAAGCCATGTTGGTTTCTACCTAGTAATTTATGCTTTTCTTGGTGTTTGCAAATCGATTGCTATTATGGGATGCAGTCAAATCTGGGCCTGGATCCAGTAGGTTGGGGGATTATTGAAGTGGATATGTATGTATGCACGTGAAATCCTGGAAAAATGGACGCTAGTTTCTGTGTATTTTTACTCATTGGATAAAACACTTTCAGGTTTTTTAAAAAAGCATGTTTAACTGCAGTCAAATTGCGTTTTTAGGAAATGTGTCTGATTTGTTTCATATTGCTCCTGACAGGCCCAGCCTTCAAATCCCCTTCAGTGGCATTGTCGCCAGACCTTTTGTTTTAAAAAAGCCTTTCCCTACCCCATGAATATTATAGATCTCTACATTTTTTTTCCTCTTGACAAAGAAATATATATATATATACATATACGTATCTACAGATTTTCATGTAGTTTAATAAATAAAATATTGCTGCTGACAGGCTTAGGAAAATATACTTTATTTAAACACTTGACTTCATTGTTCTACCTTAAAATTTTTTTTTAAGTCCTTCTGAGGATTGTGAAATTCTTTCAAAACAAATTAAAAAGAAAACATTTTCTGTGATTTCTTTACAGATTCTGGACAATCAGGAAGTCCAAGCCACAATGATCCTGCCAAGAATCCTCCAGGTAAATATGTGTTCCAGGACGTTTGCAATCTGACATTGTTGGAGAACAAAGGTACCACTGTATAGATAAACACCCCTTAATTGGTCAGCTGCCTATTTTGTTCTGGAGGGCAGGTATGATCGGGACAAGATGTGATTCTATTCAGACTCTTCACAGTGGCAAATACCTCCACACTGGCGTCATCAGTATGTACCTAATCACTAATGTTTTACTTTTTGTTGGTGTTTCTTTGAAAATGAATATGCGTGTATTTTATAGTTAGTTGTGTACCCTTCAGGTGCTAAAATGCACTGCTGTTTGAAAAGCCAAAAAAGCCTTCTTTCTTTTAAAATGCACAAGAAAAAGTAAAAATTTTCATACTCTTATTATAATTTATCAAATCTCATTACTTTAAAAGGTAGGCTCTGATGGTAGATGATGATGTCTTCATGAGGAATTTTTGCAAATAAGTTTTATTCCATAAGGTTCTTAATAGAATTCCCAGAATCAGGAAATAATGAAAATCAGGCTTTTCCTTCCATGTAATGTAAGCCCAATACTCTCTTGGTTTTCAGAAGTTGTTTCAGATCTAAAACTGGCTTTTATAAGAAATCATACTGTCTTTATGATTTTGTTTTTCCTAAGTTTGAAGACATAGAATTTTGATGTTGATTTAAGAGTAGTATCTTTTCTGATGAAGTAAAAACTAGTGCAAAGAATTTCTAAAATTTTAATCTTATAAGATTTTTAATTGTACCTCTGACTTTAGTAAAAGAATGCTCTAAGAATAACGTAACGAAAACAAAAGCAAAAAAAAAAAAAAAATCAAATCAATCACATATACCCTCCACGTCCCAAAAGGATCTCATGTGTCTTTTCATTGAAAATAAACCCCAGATTTATAAAAGGTAATGATAAAAGTTTCCACAGGTCGACCCAGTTTTAGGTCCTTAATTGCTTGATCTTTCTATAATAATACTTTGCTAATGTGAGGTTGAAATACCTGAAAAATCCTCAAAACTACAAGAAAATGTGTCAGAACAGTCTTGCTTTAAAATGATATTAGAAAGATATAACAAGTAAATACATAAGTAAAGATGCAAAGTCAATACATTTTTTCTTCCTGAAAGACTGAAGGCAGGATTCTTCCTTGCCTATATTTTGTTCTTTATTTTTATCTTAGGAAAAATTTTTTCACCAACATATTAACTTCTATATTGTATAGGATCATATTATATGACAAAAGTAGGATATCCTTCAAAGATAAAAAATCTCTAGTTATAGATTAAAATTACACTAAGTTAATTTTTCTTTACTTTCATCAAAATCACTTAATATGACTACAAATTGCTAACAAAACATTCAAAAACTGAAAGGATTTAAATGTAATTTCCAGTTAAATTGATTACTTTATTTTCTGTGTGGATGAAACCACAAAGGTGAATTATTTAGAATATACTAAACTTTGTCAGAAATTTTCTAAAGTTGAGAAAACTTATCAGCTTGCAGTGTCTTCAACTTTATTAAAATTTCTTCTTTTTAATTGACTAACATTTCCTCTGTGTAGCATGATAACCAAAAGTGAATTGTATCCCAACATTTTTTAAAACCATCGTTACTCATTTTACAAGGAACTGGGAAGGAGGGAAACCTTTACTAGAAAAAGAGTTGATAAGTATTGTAAGTCAGACTAAACAAAGGATATGTTCTTTGCATTTGAATGATAGCTTCGATTGAAATTAATAAAGCTGTTATTGTTTGAAATGCATTTCTGAACATGTACAGAAAGAATCATGCTCGCTTAAAAATGTTCTGTGCTTGAGCTGAATGAATAATCTCAGAATAGTTATGCAATGACAGAATTTGATTTTTCAGTATTTGTTGAGAAGCTTGCTTAAATTCTTCCTTTACTACATTTAATGTAACAGTTATTAATGTATCTGTTTCCATATAATATGACTAACAGAAACAATCAAGATGAAACATCTCTATTTTTTTTTCCTATTAAATTTTCCTTAGAAATCAACCTTTTGAGAACTATGTCTTAAGACTGGAATGTTGTAGTAAATGCATACTATGATTAGTTGAATACTGTGTACATGTAAATTGTACATTGGTTACCAGTTTTTTCAGAGATAAAATATAATAAAACATATAAAATATCAAAATTAAGTGGAGTAAAATTAGAATTTTCTTTGATGATTCAGAAGCAGTCCGTCATTTTTACTTGCTTTGTGTATCATTATATTTTGGTCTAATAGTAGAGATTATGAAGGAATTCTGTTTGATAAAAGCAAGAGTTTGTTCTGTAATACCTTGAAATAAATCAAGCCATTAGGAATATTAAATAGTTTCTAATTGGAAATGTGAAAAAATCATAACTTATTAAGATTATTGTTTTGCAGTCAATAGGGATAAATTATTATTATAAGCTCTTTTCATAAATATAAGCCTGTTTGGTATTTTTAGAGCATAATTTATCTCTAGGAGCCTCTGTTCAGCTGCTTTCTGGCGTTGGCTGAAGTGTGAAATCTCCGAAGTTCACATTTAGTATAAGAAGAAGGGTCCATATCTTTATGGACAAATTCAATTTACTACCATATGCAATGAAACAGTCAGATCACTTTGCTGTTTGTATTGTTGTAACAAAGAGAAAGTAAACTTTTGAAAAAGATTGCCTTGAGTGGGAGCACTGTCTTGTCACTGCTAGTTTTCCACTGGGAATGAGCAACCTCTGGACATTGCCACCTTCTTCTTTCTATGTTTATTGCATAACAACTTGGGAAGAGACAAAAATTCAAGATCTTTTCAAGGCAATATCTCTTTGAAATCTGTTTCCCTCTGTTGATATGAAGGTGGAAATCACATCCAATCCTGCTATAAGTACAGGTGCATGAGTCTCCCACAAATGGGGCATCCCTCTGGCTTGGATTTTCTCCAGCATCAGACATGAATGTCTGACATGGAGACACTTACTTGATGATTCAGAAGAACTTCTGAAACGTGACCCTGAAGCTCTTTATACTGTAGTATGGAGTCTACAGATAACCTTTTAGTTTTTAAAACTAAAACTAGTGTTTAGTGTTGCCTTCTTCAGATTTGTATTTAGTAAGCAAACTAGTCACAGGTATTTGAACAAAAGCTATACATTTTGGGGGAGGAGGAATATTTGTTACTTACTATTTTTAAATGCATTTAAATAGTTTTTTATTGAGAAAAAATAGAGATGTTTTATCTTGATTGTTTCTGTTTCTTTTTAAATAATAAAATAATATTTTTTATTATTTAAAAGTACAAATAATATGTTATTTAATGTTATTTATGTCAAATAATTTGTCACCTTATATCCTTTCTGGATAAAAATGGAACTAAAGAAATACTCAATAGTCTTAGTAGTATTTCCTTTTTTTTTTTTTTGTATTTCTTTATACTATTAATATTTTGTGATTTAATGTTTTGTGTTTATCCTTTGTTACATAGTGGAGATGGGCACCATAATCTTTTCTGGAATAAGGTGCCCCAAAAGTCTGACTTTGTCCAAGGACATGACAGTATTATTTTGGTTAAGAAACAGTAGACTACTTCATTTCTTGTATGAGTCACATTTTTCTTATTTATTTTGGGGTCAAAGGTTATATGTTTATATCTAGATGCTTCTTTTTGAACAGTAAATTAATCCCTTCTAAGCAATAGAACTGCAAGAGTCCTGTCTCAACTATAGGAAACAACTGTTGTGGACCAAAAGAGAATAAACCCTTAAGTAAGGAACTTAGACACAGACCTAACTTTATTTTGAACGATTAAAACCCCCACTTTCACTTTGAGAAGGTGTGTGATTGGATTATATTCTTTTGAAATGAACTTTGATGGGCTATATTATTTTGTGTCTCTATATTCCCTGGGCTATGAACTTTTAGAGTTCCCAATCTCAGTCTCTTGCCCAGTCCTGGGGTAGTTGCTTTCCAAGAAAAACAAGACAATCTCAAAGTTGGATTTTGCCCCTCAGTCAGCTAGAAGTGGATGCCTCATTTTGGAGTTCAGGAAGAGTGTAGGTTTGTGGGGAGTTGTCTCTTGGAAATATAACAAGGAAACATTGAATCCTAGGACACTTTTTGCAAATTCTGTACTGAGAGCTTATGAATCATTCTAAGTATCACTAACCAGAGCTTTCTTACCTAGAATGATATGGACTTATCCTGCTTTTCTTTTCTGCAAAATTTGTCAGATGCTTGTATTGTTTTCTGAGGTGCTTTTGCATGTAGTTTGGCAAAATCTCTGGCAACTATTAAGATCATATATTGGGTAAATGTCAAATAGTTTGTCATTTTATATCCTTTCTGGAATAAAAATGGAACTAAATAAATAATTGAATAAGTTAAATAAAGTGTATCTATTAACTAGCAATGTGCTTATCTTGCATTTAAGACAGTATTTTATGTTTATATAAATTCTATATTTGAGAGATCATTCAGTATTTGCCTTTTTCTAACATATTTCATTTTAGCATAATGCCCTTACGTCCATCCATGTTGTCCCAAATGGCAGGAGTTTGTTCTTTTTATGGCTGAATAATATGCTATTCTATGTGTGTACCACATACATATCACAATTTCTTTATTCATTTACCCATCAATGGACACTTCGGTTGTTTTTGTATCTTGTCTATTGTAAATAACGCTGCAATGAACATGGGAGTGTGTGGTTTTTTAATTTGTGTTTTCATTTTCTCAGACGTAGCATCAGTGGATCATATCATAGTTCTGTTTTTAATTTTTTAAGTGACTTCCATTCTCTTTTCCTTAGTGGCTGCCCCAATTTACATTCCCACCCTTTTCTCCATATCCTCTCCAACACTTGTCTTCTCTTTTTAATAAGAGCCCTTCTAACAAGTTCAAGGTGATATCTCATTGTGGTTTTGCTTTGCACTTCCCTGGTAACTAATGATATAGAGCATATTTTTATGTATCTGTGTATATCTCCTTTGGAAAACATCTATTGAGGATTTTTGCCCATTTTAAATCAGCTTTTTTGATTCTTTTGCTATTGAGTTGTATGATGTCTTTATGTATTTTAGATATTATACCCTTATCTGATATATTCTTTATAAATACTTTTCCCCACTCAGTAGGTTGCTTTTCATTCTGTTGATGGTTTCCTTTGTTTTGCAGAGCTTTTTAGTTTGATGTCGTCCCATTTGTTTATTCTTCTTTTCTTGTTGTTGCTTTTGGTGTCAGATTTTAAAATCACTACCAGGGTCAACATCAAGGAGTTTACTGTGTTTATTCTAGAAGTCTTATGGTTTCAGGTTTTACATTCAGAACTTTCATCCATTGAGTTAATTTTTGAGTACAATCAGATAGTGGTCTAGTTTCATTCTTTAGCATCTGGCTGTCCAAATTTTCCAGTACTGTTTATTAGAGAGACTGTCCTTTACCCATTGTATATTCTTGGCTCCTCTGTTAAAAATTCAGTTCTGTTCAGTTCAGTAGCTCAGTCGTGTCCGACTCTTTGTGACCCCATGGACTGCAGCACGCCAGGCCTCTCTGTCCATCACCAGCTCCCGGAGTTTACTCAAACTCATATCCATTGAGTTGGTGATGCCATCTAACCATATCATCCTCTTTCATCCCCTTCTCCCACCTTCAATCTTTCTGAGCTTTAGAGTCTTTTCAAATGAGTTAGTCCTCTGCATCAGGTGGCCAAAGTATTGGAGTTTGAGCTTCAGCATCAGTCCTTCCAATGAATATTCAAGACTCATTTCCTTTAGGATTGACTGGTTTGATCTCCTTTAGTCCAAAAGACTCTCAAGAATCTTTTCCAACACCACAGTTCAAAAGCATCAGTTCTTCAGTGCTCAGCTTTCTTTATGGTCCAACTCTCACATCCATATGTGACTACTGGAGAAACCATAGCTTTGACTAGATGGACGTTTGTTGGCAGAGTAATGTCTCTGCTTTTTAATATGCTGTCTAGGTTGGTGATAACTTTTCTTCCAAGAAGCAAACATCTTTTAATTTCATGGCTGTAGTCACCATTTGCAGTGATTTTGGAGACCCCAAAATAAAATCTGTCACTGTTTCCATTGCTTCCCCATCTATTTGCTATGAAATGATGGGACCGGATGCTTACTCCTTGGAAGGAAAGTTATGACCAACCTAGATAGCATATTGAAAAGCAGAGATATTACTTTGCCGACGAAGGTCCATCTAGACAAGGCTATGGTTTTACCAGTGGTCATGTATGGATGTGAGAGTTGGACTGTGAAGAAGGCTGAGCACCGAAGAATTGATGCTTTTGAACTCTGGTGTTGGAGAAGACTCTTGAGAGTCCCTTGGACTGCAAGGAGACCTAACCAGTCCATCCTAAAGGAGACCAGTCCTGGGTGTTCATTGGAAGGACTGATGCTGAAGCTGAAACTCCAATACTTTGGCCATCTCATGTGAGTGTTGACTCACTGGAAAAGACCCTGATGATGGGAGGGATTGGGAGCAGGAGGAGAAGGGGACGACAGAGGATGAGATGGCTGGATGGCGTCACTGACTCAATGGACATGAGTTTGACTAAACTCCGGGAGTAGGTGATAGACA
Organism: Oryx dammah; assembly: GCF_014754425.2. Lineage (NCBI taxonomy): Eukaryota > Metazoa > Chordata > Mammalia > Artiodactyla > Bovidae > Oryx > Oryx dammah. Next base: position 29,354,868 of record NW_024070185.1, read on the forward strand.
GGGAGGCCTGGTGTACCGTGATTCATGGGGTCGCAAGGAGTCAGACACGACTGAGCAACTGAACTGAACTGAACTGATAGGACCGGATGCCATGATCTTAGTTTTCTGAATGTTGAGCTTTAAGCCAAGTTTGTCACTCTCTTTCACTTTCGTCAAGAGGCTCTTTAGTTCTTCTTCATTTTCTGCCATAAGGGTGGTGTCATCTGCATATCTGAGGTTATTGATATTTCTCCCAGCAGTCTTGATTCCAGCTTGTGCTTCATCCAGCCCAGCGTTTCTCATGATGTACTCTGCATAGAAGTTAAATAAGCAGGGTGACAATATACAGCCTTGATGCACTCCTTTTCCTATTTGGAACCAGTCTGTTGTTCCATGTCCAGTTCTAACTGTTGCTTCCTGACCTGCATACAGATTTCTCAGGTGTCAAATCAGGTGGTCCAGTATTCCCATCTCTTTCAGAATTTTCCACAGTTTATTGTGATCCACACAGGCTTTGCATAGTCAATAAAGCAGAAGTAGATATTTTTCTGGAACTCTCTCGCATTTTTGATGATCTGACGGATGCTGGCAATTTGAACTCTGGTTCCACTGCCTTTCCTAAATCCAGCTTGAACATCTGGAAATTCACGGCTCTGGAAAACACGGTTCATGTATTGCTGAAGCCTGGCTTGGAGAATTTTGAGCATTACTTTACTAGTGTGTGAGATGAGTGCAATTGTGCAGTAATTTGAGCCTTCTTTGGCATTGCCTTTCTTTGGGATTGGAATGAAAACTGACCTTTTCCAGTCCTGTGGCCACTGCTGAGTTTTCCAAATTTGCTGGCATATTGAGTGCAGCACTTTCACAGCATCATCTTTCAGGATTTGAAATAGCTCAACTGAAATTCCATCATCTCCACTAGCTTTGTTTGTAGTGGTGCTTTCTAAGGCCCTCTTGACTTCACATTCCAGGATGTCTGGCTCTAGGTGAGTGATCACACCATCGTGATTATCTTGGTCATGAAGATCTTTTTTGTACAGTTCTGTGTATTCTTGCCACCTCATCTTAATATCTTCTGCTTCTGTTAGGTCCATACCATTTCTGTCCTTTTTGAGCCCATCTTTGCATGAAATGTTCCCTTGGTATCTCTAATTTTCTTGACGAGATCTCTAGTCTTTCCTATTCTGTTGTTTTCCTCTATTTCTTTGCATTGATCACTGAAGAAGCCTTTCTTATCTGTCCTTGCTATTGTTTGGAACTCTGCATTCAGATGGTTATATCTTTCCTTTTCTCCTTTACTTTTCGCCTCTCTTCTTTTCACAGCTGTTTGCAAGGCCTCCCCAGACAGCCATTTCACTTTTCTGTGTTTCTTTTCCATGGGGATGGTCTTGATCCCTGTCTCCTGTACAATGTCATGAACCTCTGTCCACATTTCTTCAGGCACTCTATCAGATCTAATCCCTTGAATCTATTTGTCACTTCCACTCTATAATCATAAGGGATTTGATTTAGGTCATACCTAAATGGTCTAGTTGTTTTCCCTGCTTTCTTCCATTTCAGTCTGAATTTGTTAGTGAGGAGTTCATGATCTGAGCCACAGTCAGTTCCTGGTCTTGTTTTTACTGACTGTGTAGAGCTTCTCCATCTTTACTGTAAAGAATATAATCAGTGTGATTTTGGTGTTGACCATCTCATGATGTCCATGTGTAGAGTCTTCTCTTGTATTGTTGGGAGAGGGTGTGTGCTATGACCAGTGCGTTCATTTGGCAAAACTCTATTAGCCTTTGCCCTGCTTCATCCTGCTTCATTGGAATATCCAAGGCCACATTTTTCTATTACTCCAGGTATTTTTTGACTTCCTACTTTTGCATTCCAGTCCCCTGTAGTGAAAAGGATGTCTTTTTTGGGTGTTAGTTCTACAAGGTCTTGTAGGTCTTCATAGAACCATTCAACTTCAGCTTATTTCAGCATTACTGGTTGGGGCAATGACTTGGATTACTGTGATATGATATGGAATGGTTTGCCTTGGAAACGAACAGAGATCATTCTGTCGTTTTTTGAGATTGCATCCGAGTACTGGATTTTGGACTCCTTTTGTTGACTGTGATGGCTACTCCATTTCTTCTAAGGGATTCCTGCCCACAGTAGTAGATATAATGGTCATCTGAGTTAAATTCACCCATTCCAGTCCATTTTAGTTCGCTGATTCCTAGAATGTCGACGTTCACTCTTGCCATCTCCTGTTTGACCGCTTCCAATTTGCTTTGATTCATGGACATAACGTTCCAGGTTCCTATGCAGTATTGTTCTTGACAGCCTTGGGCTTTACTTCCATCATCAGTCACATCCACAATTGTGTGTTTTTGTTGCTTTGGCTCCATCTCTTCATTCTTTCTGGAGTTATTTCCAGTAGCATATTGGGCACCTAGCAACCTAGGGAATTCATTTTTCAGTGTCCTATCTTTTTGCCTTTTCATACTGTTAAAAATTAATTGATCATATATGTTTAGGTTTATTTATGGGCTCTCTATTCTGTTCCACTAATCTTATGTCTGTCTTATGCCAATACCACACTCTTTTAATTACTATAGCTTTGTAATACAGTTTTAAGTCAGGGTAAGATGCCTCTTGCTTTGTTCTTTGTTATGTAGACTACTTTGACTATTTGGGATTTCTTTTCTTCCACTGAAATTGTATAATTGCTTGTTCTATTTTTGTGAAAAATGCCATTGAAATTTTGCTAGGGATGGCATTGTATGTATATGTTGCTTTGGGTGTTGTGTACTTTTTAACTACATTAATTATTATAATCCCTGAGCACAGAGCATCTTGCCATTAATGTGTGTCTTCTTCAGTTTAATTAATGTTTTTAATTTTCAGTATAGAGTTCTTTCAATTCTTCTGTTAAATCTATTCCTAGATATTTTATTCTTTTTGATGTATTTATAAATGTGATTGTTTTCTTATTTCTTAATTTATTTTTCTGGTCATTATTAATATATATAGAAATGACACAAATTTTTGAGTATTAGTTTTATGTCCTATAACTTTACTGAATCCATTTATTATTTCTTATAGTTTTCTGATTGGGTTTTAGGGTTTTCAGTATAAAATCTTATGCTATCTGTAAATAGTACCAGTTTTGCTTCTTCCTTTCCATTTTAGATGCCTTTTATTTCTTTTTTTCTTCTTCTTTTTCTAATTGCTCTGGCAAGGACTTCCCATACTATGATGAATAAAACTGGAGCCAGTGGGGATCCTTGTCTAGTTCATAATCTTAGAGGAAAAAATTTCAGCTTTTCCACTGAGTATGATATTAGCTGCAGGATTATCATATAAGGCCTTTATTATGTTGAGGTACATTTTCTCTGTATGCACTTTGTTGAGAATTTTTATCATGAATCAATGTTGAATTTTGTCATACTTTTTTTGCATCTATAGAGATGACAGAATAATTTTTATCCTTCCTTTTGTGATGTAGTATATCACATTAACTGATTTGTGGTTATTGAATGATCCTTGTATCACCTGAATTAATCTGACTTGATCATGGTGTATAATTTTAATGTGATATTGAGTTTGTTTTGCTAATATTTTGTTAAGGGTTTTTTTAATCTATGTACATTAGGGATATTGGTGTATAATTTTTTTGTTGTTGTAATGACATCTTCTACTTTTGTTACCATGGTATTACTAACCTCATGAGTTTGTACATACTTTTGATCTTTGGGTAGAGTTGGAGAAGGATTGTATTGATTCTTTTTTGAAATCTTGGTAGGTTAACTGTATTCAGGTGGGAATAGCAGATCATGATAGATTTGGTTTTCTACAGATTCTATTCTGGTGTCTTGGTTCGGCACTGCCAAAGAAAGTCATTTGTGATTTGGGGTTGCGCTTGAAATCTCCATCTGTAAAGTTTTCTACTGTTTATCTAGGTCTGCACACACATGGCAGATGCTAGGTAGACCTTGTGTCTTGCACCTCATCACCTTGTACCTCAACGCTGGCTGTTTGTTCCAATGTAGTGTGGATTTGGAGAAGGAAATGGCAACCCACTCCAGTGTTCTTGCCTGGAGAATCCCAGGGATGGGGGAACCTGGTGGGCTGCCATCTATGGGGTTGCACAGAGTCGGACACGACTGAAGCGACTTAGCAGCAGCAGCAGCAGTGTGGATTTGCAGGAAGAGCAGGACACTTCTACCTGTCCTTATTTTCCAATCTAGATTCTTGTAGACATCTCCTGACAAAGGTACTTAATGATTGCTCTGTTGGAAATTTCTAAGCAATAAAATACATATCCAAAAAAATTTCACTGAAGTGGTCTAGTCCTGAACTTTTATTTTTTGAGAGGTTTTGGATTACTGATTAAATATCCTTACTAGTAATTGGTCTGTTCAGAATTTCTGTTTCATCATGATTCACTGTTGGTAAGTTGTATGTTTCTAGGAATTTATCCATTTCTTCTAAGTTGTTCATTCCATAGGGTATAATTGTTCATTGTAATCTCTTATGATACTTTGTATTTGTGTGGTATCAGTTGTAATCTCTCTTCTTTCATTTCTGACTTTATTTATTTAAGGCATGTATCTTTTTTTTCTTGGTCAGTCTAGATAAAGGTTTGTCAATTTTGTTGATCTTTTAAAGAACTGGCTCTTAATTTCATTGGTATTTTCTGTTGTCATTTTACTTTCTACTCATTTATACCTGTTCTAGTCTTTGTTTTTTTCCTTCCTTCTACTAACTTTGGGCTTCATTTGTTGTTTTTTTCTAGTTCCTTGAGGTATGTATTTAGGTAGTTTATTTTAGATTTTCCTTATTTCTTGAGTTAGATATTTGTCACACTAGTTTTCCTCTTGGAATTGCTTTTGTTGCAGCCGATAAAGTTTGGTGTGTTTCTTTTGTCTCAAGGTATTTTTTCTTGTTTTGTTTTTCCTTTGGTCCACAGTAGTATCTATTGACTATAATAATATGCTAGTTTTGCATTAAAAATTTTTTTAAAATCAAACAATTATTGAGGTTTATCTCTCCCCTACTCAACTTTATTGATACTGAGATTGAAGTTGCCAAAGGGTTGTCATGAAACTAATGAAACCAAACAAATAATTATCAAGAAAACTAGCATCTGCAGTTGTAGTTATCATCTACAGGGGTCCCTAGGGCCTATATTTGACTTCTCACAATGTTTTTGTTGAAATTTAGCATTTGGAACAAACATTACTCTCTTAATAGTTACAGAAATAATGCCACATTTATCTTTGCTATTTGCATATGATGGTAGAAATTTACCATAGGTCCTAAATAACTTCAGAGCATGTTTTATATTAGAATATCATTTATTTTTAAGATCAAAGAAAGGGAAATATTTACTCTGATTTTTTAATAATAGTCCATTCAGTCCTCAGTTTATAAGTTCATAAATGCTCATTCTTATATCCTCATTTATCGTATCCACCAGAATCAAGTTGTTGTTGTTGCTGTTTTTTAATGGGGATGGGAAATGCACTATTTCATCATACATAGTTGCTCCTGCTGCTAACTCATTTCAGTCGTGTCCGACTCTGTGCGACCCATAGATGGCAGCCCACCAGGCTCCCCCGTCCCTGCGAATCTCCAGGCAAGAATATTGGAGTGGGTTGCCATTTCCTTCTCCAATGCATGAAAGTGAAAAGTGATAGGGAAGTCACTCGGTCATGTCTAACTCTTCGAGACCCCATGGACTGCGGCCTACCAGGCTTTTCCGTCCATGGGATTTGCTAGGCAAGAATCAGTTGAGTTCAGTTCAGTCGCTCAGTCGTGTTTGACTCTTTGCGACCCCATGAATTGTAGCATGCCAGGCCTCCCTGTCCATCACCAACTCCCGGAGTTTAGTCAAACTCATGTCCATCGAGTCAGTGATGCCATCCAGCCATCTCATCCTCTGTCGTCCCCTTATCCTCCTGCCCCCAATCCCTCCCAGCATCAGTGTCTTTTCCAATGAGTCAACTCTCGCATGAGTTGGCCAAAGTACTGGAGTTTCAGCTTTAGCATCATTTCTTCAAATGAACACCCTGGACTGATCTCCTTTAGAATGGACTGGTTAGACTTCCTTGCAGTCCAAGACTCTCAAGAGTCTTCTCCAACACCACAGTTCAAAAGCATCAATTCTTTGGCGCTCAGCTTTCTTCACAGTCCAGCTCTCACATCCATACATGACCACTGGAAAAACCATAGCCTTGACTAGATGGACTTTTGTTGGCAAAATAATGTCTCTGCTTTTCAATATGCTATAAAGATTGGTCATAACTTTCCTTCCAAGGAGTAAGTGTATTTTAATTTCATGGCTGCAACTACCATCTGCAGTGATTTGGGAGCCCCCAAAATAAAGTCTGATACTGTTTCCACTGTTTCCCTATCTACTTCCCATGAAGGGATGGGACCAGATGCCATGATCTTCATTTTCTGAATGTTGAACTTTAAGCCAAGTTTGTCACTCTCCTCTTTCACTTTCATCAAGAGGCTTTTTAGTTCCTCTTCACTTTCTGCCATAAGGGTGGTGTCATCTGCATATCTGAGGTTATTGATATTTCTCCCAGCAGTCTTGATTCCAGCTTGTGCTTCATCCAGCCCAGCGTTTCTCATGATATACTCTGCATATAAGTTAAATAAGCAGGGTGACAATATGCAGCCTTGACGTACTCCTTTTCCTATTTGGAACCAGTCTGTTGTTCCATGTCCAGTTCTAACTGTTGCTTCCTGACCTGCATACAGATTTCTCAGGTGTCAAATCAGGTGGTCCAGTATTCCCATCTCTTTCAGAATTTTCCACAGTTTATTGTGATCCACACAGTCAAAGGCTTTGGCATAGTCAATAAAGCAGAAATAGATGTTTTTCTGGAACTCTCTTGCTTTTTTGATGGTCCAGCGGATGTTGGCAATTTGATCTCTGGTTCCTCTGCCTTTTCTAAATCCAGCTTGAACACGGTGCATGTATTACTGAAGCCTGGCTTGGAGAATTTTGAGCATTACTTTACTAGCGTGTGAGATGAGTGCAATTGTGTGGTAGTTTGAGCCTTCTTTGACATTTCCTTTCATTGGAATCGGAATGAAAACTGACCTTTTCCAGTCCTGTGGCCACTGCTGAGTTTTCCAAATTTGCTGGCATATTGAGTGCAGCGCTTTCACAGCATCATCTTTCAGGATTTGAAATAGCTCAACTGGAATTCCATCACCTCCACTAGCTTTGTTTGTGGTGGTGCTTTCTAAGGCCCACTTGACTTCACATTCCAGGATGTCTGGCTCTAGGTGAGTGATCATAGCATCGTGATTATCTTGGTCATGAAGATCTTTTTTGTACAGTTCTTATGTGTATTCCTGCCACCTCATCTTAATATCTTCTGTTTCTGTTAGGTCCATACCATTTCTGTCCATTACTGAGCCCATCTTTGCATGAAATGTTCCCTTGATATCTCTAATTTTCTTGAAGAGATCTCTAGTCTGTCCCATTCTGTTGTTTTCCACTATTTCTTTGCATTGATCGCTGAGGAGGGCTTTCTTATCTCTCCTTGCTATTCTTTGGAACTCTGCATTCAAAGGGGAATATCTTTCCTTTTGTCCTTTGATTTTCACTTCTCTTCTTTTCACAGCTATTTGTAAGGCCTCCCCAGACAGCCATTTTTGCTTGTTTATATTTCTTTTCCATGGGGATGGTCTTGATCCCTGTCTCCTGTACAATGTCATGAACCTCAGTCCATAGTTCATCAGGCACTCTATGTATCAGATCTAGGCCCTTAAATCCATTTCTCACTTCCACTGTATAATCATAAGGGATTTGATTTAGGTCATACCTGAATGGTCTAGCGGTTTTCTCTACTTTCTTCAATTTAAGTCTGAATTTGGCAATAAGGAGTTCATGATCTGAGCCACAGTCAGCTCCCAGTCTTGTTTTTACTGACTGTGTAGAGTTTCTCCATCTTTACTGTAAAAAAAATATAATCAGTCTGATTTTGGTGTTGATCATCTGGTGATGTCCATGTGTAGAATCTTCTCTTGTGTTGTTGGAAGAGGGTGTTTGCTATGACCAGTGCGTTCTCTTGGCACAACTCTATTATTAGCCTTTGCCCTGCTTCATTCCGAACTCCAAGGCTGAATTTGCCTGTTACTCCAGGTGTTTCTTGACTTCTTACTTTTGCATTCCAGTCCCCTATAATGAAAAGGACGTCTTTTTTTAGGTGTTAGTTCTAAAAGGTCTTGTAGGTCTTCATAGAACTGTTCAACTTTAGCTTCTTCAGCGTTACTGGTTGGGGCATAGACTTGGATAACTGTGATATTGAATGGTTTGCCTTGGAAATGAACAGAGATCATTCTGTCGTTTTTGAGATTGCATCCAAGTACTGCATTTCGGACTCTTTTGTTGACCACGATGGCTACTCCATTTCTTCTAAGGGATTCTTGCCCTCAGTAGCAGATATAATGGTCATCTGAGCTAAATTCACCCATTCCAGTCCCTTTTAGTTCACTGATTCCTAGAATGTCGATGTTCACTCTTGCCATCTCCTGCTTGACCACTTTCAATTTGCCTTGATTCATGGACCTAACATTCCAGGTTCCTATGCAATATTGCTCTTTACAGCATCGGACCATTTTTCTATCACCAGTCACATCCACAGCTGAGTATTGTTTTCACTTTGGCTCCATCCCTTCATTCTTTCTGGAGTTATTTCTCCACTGATCTCCCGTAGCATATTGGGCACCTACCAACCTGGGGAGTTCCTCTTTCAGTATCCTATCATTTTGCCTTTTCATACTGTTCATGGGGTTCTCAAGGCAAGAATACTGAAGTGGTTTGCCATTCCCTTCTCCAGTGGACCACATTCTGTCAGACCTCTAGCATGACCCATCCATCTTGGGTGGCCCCACATGGCCTGGCTTAGTTTCATTGAATTAGACAAGTCTGTGGTCCATGTGATCACATTGAGTAGTTTTCTGTGATTATGGTTTCAGTGTGTCTGCCCTCTGGTGCCCTCTCGCAACACCTACAGTTTTACTTGGATTTCTCTTACCTTGGATGTGAGGTAGCTCTTCACGGCTGCTCCAGCAAAGCGCAGCTGCTGCTCCTTACCTTGGACTAGGGTTATCCCATTTCGGCCGCCCTTCCTGACCTTGAACATAGAGTAGCTCCTCTTTGCCCTCTTACGCCCGAGTAGCTGCTGCTCCTTGGACGTGGGGTTGCTCCTCTCAGCCACCTCCCATGACCTCTGGTGTGGGGTAGCTTCTCTCGGCCGCCTCCCTTGACTTCGGATGTGGGGTAGCATAGATGTAATTCCAAACTTCAGCTCTTGACAATATGCAGCAGACTATAAACAGCCTTTCTATTCATAAAAGTATAAGTAGAAAGAAAGTAAAAGGGTTGGTTAACTGTAGTAAGACCTCACATTATAGGTAAACCAGCTTTTAAGTAATTTGAGAATGAGGTATATGGGAGTCAGTGTGAAAATCAAAGGATTTTTTCCTAACAGGTTTTGTTTCAGAGTTTTTCTTCTTTATCCTTTAACTCTTTGAAGGCATCACATTCAGTACATTTCTTACATGTTCAAACTTAGGACAGAACTCAAGAGCAGAGGATGGGTAGATGGGAAATGTGTTATGTTAGCAGATTAATTTTAAAAGGTCTGGAAGGGCACATGGTCCTCAGCTACTGATTTTGACAGTTTGCATTACGGATGTGTGCATGCTTGCTCAGTCACTTCAGTCATGTCTGACTCTGTGCAACCCTATGGACTGTAGCCTGCCAGGGTCTTCTATCCATGGGATTCTCCAGGCAAGAATATTGGGGTGGGTTGCCATGCCCTCCTCCAGGGGATGTTCCCAACCCAGAGTTCGAACCCATGTCTCTTATGTCTCTTAGACTGGCAGGTGTGTTCCTTACCTCTGGTGCCACCTGGGAAGCCCAAGCATTATGGGTACTCTTGTATCACCCACTCCTCAAAAGTTGATCCACATAGCAGTTGGCTCCATGCCTAGCCTCTGCAGTAGGTCTGGTCTGATTACTTGTAATATTAATTTTGGAGGAAAAAGACAATTTAGAAATATTTTATGAGGACATGATGTCAGATTTATCTATATTGTCCCAATTATCTGCCCTGTTAGGCTACGGATACTACTACTTGAGTGCTACCTGGTTGCTGATTTAAGATTTAATTATTACATTCCAGGAGACAGGGTGTGGATGGATTAAGCTCTATATAAGCAGAGACAGCCATTTGTCCTGCACCATTCCACACCAAGAACAATAAACAGCCTTGAAAGAGCTGTTTCTAGGTAGATTTTTAGCTTCAGATATTTAATGAACGTCTGTTTTGTACGTGGCACTAGACTAGAGGCTGTGGAAGATTCAGAAGTGATTTACATATGAACCTTGCTCTCTCAAAAGTTTCTGTCCATAAGTATATAGAATATTTTACACATATTATGAAAACATAGTATCACTTAGTGCTACAACTCATGTGTTATGGAGTTTGAAGTTGCGAGTTACTATTTCCAGCCATTATAAGGAGTGTATTCCCTGGTGGCTCAGATGTTAAAGAATCCAACTGCAATACAGGAGACCCTGGTCGGATCCCTGGGTTGGAAAGATCTCCTGGAGAAGGGAATGGCTACCTCAAGTATTCTTGTCTGGCAAATTCCGTGGTCAGAGGAGCCTGGCAGACTACAGTCCATGCAGTCACAGAGTCAGACACTTTTCTGAAGTGTGTCTGAAGTGAAAAGTGAGTGGAAATAACAATTAATGGAATTACAGATTTCCCCTGGATCAAGGCTCCAAGTTTTACAGTGATCACAAGGGCCATGAGGAGCATGACCAGGTCAGCCCCGCTTCTCTGTAACTCAGCACAGTCAATCACACTCCTGCCAGTTGTAAGCAGTAAATGGGAGAGCTTATCTGGCAAGTAGCAGGTGCTTGGTGAAAGGTAAAAGGGAGGACTTTTTCATCCTACTTTTTCTCCAGCTGGGTTTATCAAGAAGACTTTCTGCAGGAAGTATCATTTGATATGAATCCCAATAAAAATGTGTTAAATTGTTACACTGTACTCTCCTAAAGACTTCAGATGACATAAAGTTACAGATCAAGGTAAAGTGCAGAAGAATAGAATATCATAGATTATATCAAAGAGACAAAAGAAACATATTTTCAAGTCTCAAGGTGGAATAGAAGTATGGTTTTATGGTAGTCAGTTTTTTCCTTAAGCCTTTTGGCATGACAGGAAATGTGTGGAATGAAATTTTGTTACCTAGTTTTTCATAGTGAGGTGAGAAAGGGTACAAATGTATCTTTTGAGATTACTCTCCCACTGGCAACACTTTGTATCTTAGTCTCTTATATTCACTTGTATAAATATTTTCCAACTTGCCTTTACATACAAGCTACCAGCTCTCTCCATTGAAGATTTTCTCTCTCCCTTACTCTTCCTGGTCCTCTCAGTATAACTCCCTTATTCTGTTAACTCCTTTCTGGAAACCTATGTCTTTAAAAAAATTAGGTCTTTTGGCCCTCATTTAGACAACCCCTTTCAACCAAGTGACCCATCTTGCTCTTCTTTTTCATGACATAATGTAAAAGATTAAAATTTCTACTTACCTTCTCCTACAATTGGGCTTCTGTCCCTAATTGAAATGATTCTCATTAAATTCAGTTTTTATGACCTGAATCCAGTGTGATTCCTTTCCATTCTATTCCTATTTCCATATTATTGAACATTTGATTTAATTGATGATGTGCTACTGAAAAATTTTTCCCTTGGTTTAATTTTTTTTTAAAGTTTTAGTTCACCAAGAACACTTAACATGTGGTCTGCCCTCTTAAGAAATTTTAAGTGATTCTAGAAACAGTATTGTAAAACACATTTCTAGAGTGTGTTCATCTTAACTGAAACTTTTTGCCTATTGATTAGTAACTCCCTGTTTCCTCTTTGCCCCAGCCCCTAGCAACCATCATTCCACTCTGATTCTATGACACTATTGTAGATTCCTCATGTAGGTGTTTTGCAATGACTAGTTTATTTTACTTAGCATCACTTTTTCAGGGTTCATTCATGTTGTTGCATACTGCAAAATTTCGTGTTTTTTTTTTTTTTTTAAGGTTAAACAGTATTTGCTGTATGTATATAGCATATGGACTTCCCTTGTAGCTAAGTTGGTAAAGAGTCTGCCTGCAGTGCAGGAGACCCGTGTTTGATTCCTGGATTGGGAAGATCCCTGAAGAGGGAAATGGCAACCCACTCCAGTATTCTTGTCTGGAGAATCCCATGGACAGAGGAGCCTGGCAGTCTACAGTCTAGGGGTCTCAAGAGTGGGACATGACTGAGTGACTAGCCATGCATATACCATATATTTTTGTCCATTCATCTGTTGATGGGCATGTAAGCTGTTTCCACATCCTGGCTATTATAAACATGAGAGTGGGTATCTCTTTGAGATACTGATTTCAATTCTTTTCAATGCATACCTAGACCTGGGATTGCTAGATTATATGGTAATTCTGCTTTGAATTTTTTGAGGAATACTCCTCATATTGTGTTTCATAATGGCTGTACCGTTTTGCGTTCACACTTGCATTCACCAGGGTGCAAGGATTCCAGTTTCTCCACATTCTTCACTGCACTTACTATCATTTTTATATTTTGATAATGTGTTTGCTCAGTTGCTCAGGTGTGTCCCACTCTTTGCAACCCCATGGAATGTAGTCCACCAGGCTCCTCTGTCCATGGGATTCTCCAGGCAAGAATACTGGAGTGGGTTGTCATGCCTTCCTTCAAGGGATCTTCCCAACCCAGGGGTTGAACCCAGGTCTTCTGCACTGCAAATTCTTTACCATCTGAGCCACCATCCTGATGAATGTGAAGTGAGATCTTATTTTGATTTGGATTTGGAATTCACAACAGTTAGTGATATTGAGCCTTTTTTTTGTATACCTGTTGGGCATTTGTATATCTTCTTTGAATAAAAGGCTATTAAAGTCCTTAGCCCATTTTAAATAAGGTTATTAGTTGTCTTTTTTCTTTGTTTTGCTATTATGCTGTGTATGAGTTAGTTTTTCAGTTGATCTGACTCTTTTGTGACCCTGTGGACTATACCTGCCATACCTGTTCATGGGATTCTTCAGTTAAGAATACTGGAGTGGATAGCCGTTCCCTTCTGGGGATTTTCCCTATCCAGGGATTGAGCCCAGGTCTCCTTTATTGCAGACAGATTCTTTACTGTCTGAGCCGTCAGGGAAGCCCCAGTCTTTGTTTTGTTTTGCTATTATGCTGTAGGAGTTCCTTATATATTTTGGAGATTAACCCTTTGTCAGATCTATGGTTTGTAATTGTTCTCTCTCGTTCTGTAGGCTGCCTTTCGCTATGGTTTCCTTTCCTGTGCAGAAGTCTTTTAGTTTGATACAGTCTCGTTTGTTTATTTTTGCTTTTGTTGCCTGTGCTCCTGAAAACAGGGCCTTTTCCTGGTAATCCAGGAACCATAATGTTTTCTTTTAGTTACTGATTAACAGATTTCTGTCTTTAGTTCTCTGTTTTCAATCCCCCTGTGACTTTTAAGTTCCTTCACCTTTCATTATTCTTAGATACATGCCTTTGGAACAGGTCTCTTTCCTAATGTTTTAAGTGCCCAACTTCTTGTTGGACATTTCAGACTCTTTGGACCCTGTGTCCCTTGGGTAACAACTCCAAAGTTCAATTCCTTTTCTTTCCTGCCAGACTTTGTCTCCACAAGGGCCACTGGAATCTCCACAGACACCCTTGGCTAGACTCGTCCCTAAGTTCTCTCTCAGGATCCTTTCTCATCCTCTGCATATCCATTTGCTCCTTCTATACTCATATTCCAGGTCATGACTTTAAATGCTGTAAATGCAAGTATATCAGATTCCTTTCCTTTCCCTTTCATCCACGTGATTTGCCCTTTCTCTTCCAGGACTGCCATATCTACCCTAGGAATACTCGTTCATCATTTATGTCCACACCATTTCATATGTCTTTCATATGTCTTCATATGTCTTATCCCAGGTAGAGTGGGGCTTCTCTACCTGTATTATGATTGTTGCTTTATGTTTTATCTATATTTGTTTATGCTCCCGTGAAACTGCTAACATTTTTAAATGAGTAATTTAAGACTCATTAATAATTCAGTATATTTATTTGTTTGACACATGCTTGGAAACATGACTCCAAAAAACAGGTTGTTGGTGCTTATCCATGGCTAGTCCAATTCTCTATGTATGAAAACAGTGTGGAGAGGTTAAGTGATTTGCCCAAGGTCCCAATTAGTTATTGGGAAATTAAACTAACTCATTTTTTCCGTAGGTCAAAACCTTAAATCAGTAGTAATTCCACTGCATTATTGGCACCTTTGTCCTTGCCTCTCTTTCCTTATCCCTGATGGATGATACAGTTTATTGTGGTACATTGCTTTGTGAATGATGAGAACAGTTTGGCCTTGACTAGGCTTGGTCTAAGTATTGGTGAGTATGCCATGAAGAGAAAGAAAGGAAAAATCTTTGTATTGAGATGACTTGGCAGGACAGTCTGGGTCCCCTGGCATTCACAGAGAGAACTACTCTTGAGTCCCTGGTGGCAGTTTCAACAGCTGTAGCTGCCAAGACAAAGAGCAGTGGGCAGGTGGTAAGGAAATGATGGAGGGGACTCTTGAGTAATCCTTGCCTCAGTGGGGTGAGCTTGGGGAGAGATGTCAGCTGAGTTTCTGAGGTGTGGGATCAGAGCATTGGTGAAGGAGGAGGCTTCATCGTCAGGTTAGTACAGTTGCCGGACCTCAGCGCCTCTGTTGTGTTTGCCCGTCCCTCTTTTGAAGTTCATGTGCTTTACCTTTGTATAGGTCGGAGACCCACTTGGTACACATTCACAACTGTAATTTAAACCTAAAGACTACTTTCCTTTCACATAGCTGTGACAGAAAGAACTAGTTCTTGGGCTGTGGTTAATTATTCAAGCTTTTGTTTTTTCCAAGCTCCTCACTTTATAATTGCATAGATTGGTCTTGTGGTATATGAAACAATATCATCATAAGGTGACATAGAGTCCAAGTGAAAATATATTGATGTAAGCGCTTAATTTATGTACTTACTGAGTGGCATTCGTGGTAAAGAACATGGCTGCCAGTGCAAGAGACCATAAGAGATGCAAGTTCAGTTCTGGGTTGGGAAGATCTGTTGGAGGAGGACATGGCAACCCACTGCAGTATTCTTGCCTGGAGAATCCCTTGGACAGAGGAGCCTGGTGGGCTATGGTCCATAGGGTTGGAAAGAGTTGGGCACGACTAAAGTGACTTAGCTTGCCTGCATGCACTTACTTTATACTGCACCTATTTCCAGAAAACTTTGAAGAGGCTTTGCATGTAAATAAGTTGCAGTTTGTCAAATTTTGGAGAGCATGTTTCACTTTCTTTGCTGAGTGTCTGTGTTCCCCATAGGCAGGGCTGGAGTCCCTGTGTGGAAAGCAGTCTCCCTCGTGACTCACCTAGGTTAGGCTGGGGCTCAGCCTTCTGCCCCTAGCAGTTTGGTGATAGACCTTTCACTCAGGAATCTCAGGTTCCTTTTATTATACAGTGACTGCCTGCGTCTGAAGTTTCCTCTCAATTTAAATTCTTTTCCCTCTCTGTATTTACAAGGTTGGCTTTTACAGCATATGGCTACAATTTAATAATGCAAAGCATTTTCCTCCTCACAGCTGGAAAGCTGAGATTGTTCAGTATCACAGAGAGAGTGGACTTGCTCCAGGCTAGTTAAAATCACTGAACTCTGCAGAAGCTAAGCTTGCTGCATGGATCGTCCTATACAAAGGCACCCAGGGGACCCCAACTTGCATATAAGAGCATCATGCTTGGAAAAGGGATCAATTCTGTATATTGCAAGCAGAATAAAATACTAAGTGTGTGTGTGTGTATATGTGTATAGGTATATATGTGTATACGTATATATGTATGTATATACACATACACCAGAGAAGGCGATGGCACCCGACTCCAGTACTCTTGCCTGGAAAATCCCATGGATGGAGGAGCCTGGTGGGCTGCAGTCCATGGGATGACAAAGAGTCGGACATGACTGAGCGACTTCATTTTCACTTTTCACTTTCATGCATTGGAGAAGGAAATGGCAACCCACTCCAGTGTTCTTGCCTGGAGAATCCCAGGGATGGGGGAGCCTGGTAGGCTGCCGTCTACAGGGTCGCACAGAGTCGGACACGACTGAAGCGACTTAGCAGCAGCAGCAGCAGCAACATACACATACACAACCCCCTAGATTTTCATCTGTTTTTGCCTCATAAGATCAAAGAATGTGTTTTCAAGTTATTAGGCAGATCAACTAAAACCTCATTTCTTTTTCTGTAACTATCAAAAAGTATCAAGTTATCAAGTAACTTAAGCAAATACTTTTGTATGGTAATTTGACTCTTGGCTTTTATTGGGTTGTCCAAAAAATTCATTCGGGCTTTTCCATACGGTGTCACAGAAAAGCTTTGAGCAAACTTTTTGGCCAACCCAATACATAATATCATTAGTGGTTGACAAATTTAACAGAAAAATTAGGTTTTGTTTTTCAAAGCTGCTATTAATCTTTTGGGGTCTTTTAACTTGTGTGCTGGTCTTTGGGGACCTTGCCCTCTTACATTTTCTTTTATGTAGAATTAGGGACACATTCCTGTTTGCACTGAGATATTTCCAACTCTTGATTATAACAGATATAGCCCCTTCCTCACCCGTACTCCTTGCCTGAGCACGTGCATTTCCCCAGAGCATTTAGGAGGAAGAACACAGAAAAACCACTTGACTTTCAGATTTGATCTTATCCTCATTAAAATCATCACATATACTTGTTAATGACATGAAATAAGCAATGATATGATATATATTAAAAAATATATACATCATAGGTTCCACAGATATGACGTGTCTGGAATAGACACATCCATAAAGACAGGGGTTTAGAGGTATTGAGGGAAATGGGCACATAACTGTTAATGGGTATCATGTTTCCTTTTAAGGTGATGAAAATGATTTGGAATTAGGTAGATATACTCTGAAGATACGGCAAACTACTAAATGTATAATTTAAAAGGGTATGTGAATTATATCTTAGTAAAGCTGCGATTTTTATGTCTTTTTAAAGTATTTAGGAGCCATTAGGAGAAAAAGGTCTGGAACTCAAAGCTATGATAGAGACTTGGGTAGGGGGGTGTGTTGTAACTGGGGGTTAAGGATCTCAGGAAATCCAGGAAGAGAGGCCCCAGGGAAGTCTATGGCAAATGGTATGAGATATGCATTTCTCTGAGCTTCATTCTGTCTCAGTAGAGCCCCTTACTTGGGTGAGGTACAGAGGTCACTGGCACCTGCCAGTGATGAGTGACATGATGTACTGGCTCCATTGTTTATTCTGTGGCACTTTTGTAGGTATAGCAGATCTTTAGTTTCAAAGTTTAGTATTTTGGATTGCAGTCATTTTCTGAAATGAATTCTTTCAAACTGAACAATGTTTTCTAAATAAGTAAGCAAGGAATAAATGATCCTCTTTATTAGAACATAATAAAGTATTCTGCTCGTTGTTGGTCACTCACCAAGTTGTGTCCAGCTCTTTATGACCCCAAGGACTGCAGCATGCTAGGCTTCCCTGTCCCTCACCCTCTCCTGGAGTTTGCCCAAGTTCATGTCCATTGCATTGGTGATGCCATTGACATGGCATCCTCTGTTACTGTCTTCTCCTTCAGCCTTCAATCTTTTCCAGCATCAGGGTCTTTTCCAATGAATCAGTTGTTTGCATCAGGTGGCCAAAGTATTGGAGCTTCAGCTTCAGCATCAGTCCTTCCAATGAGTATTCAGGGTTGATTTCCCTTAAGATTGACTTGTTTGATTTCCTTGCTGTCAAAGGAACTCTCAAGAGTTTTCTCCAGCACCATAGTTCGAAAGCATCAATTCTTCGGCGCTCTGCCTTCTTTATGGTCCAGCTCTCACAACTGTATGTGAATACTAAAAAGATCACAGGCTTGACTATGCGGACTTTTGTTGGCAAAGTGATGTCTTTGTTTTTTTAAACACACTGTCTAAGTTTGTCATAGCTTTCCTGCCAACGTCTTCTGGTTTCATGGCTGCAGTCACCATCCACAGTGACTTCAGAGTCCAAGAAGAGGAAATCTGTCACTGCTTCCACCATTTCCCCTTCTATTTGCCATGAAGGGTGGGGCCAGGTGCCATGATGTTAGTTTTTTTAATACTGAGTTTTGAGCCGACTTTTTCACTCCCCTTCTTCACCTTCATCAAGAGGTTCTTTAATTCCTCTTTGCTTTCTGCCATTAGAGCAATATCATTTGTATATCTGAGGCTATTGCTGTTTCTCCTGGCAATCTTGATTTCAGCTTGTAATTCATCCAGCCCGGCAATTCTCATGATATACTCTGCATGGAAGTTAAATAAACAGGGTGGCAATAAACAGCATTGTCATGCTCCTTTCTCAATCCTGAAGCAGTCAATTGTTCCATACAAATTTCTAACTGTTGCTTCTTGACCTGCATACAAGTTTCTCAGGAAACAGGTAAGATGGCCTGGTATTTCCATCTCTTTAAGAGTTTTCCACAGTTTGTTATGATCCACATAGTCAAAGGCTTTAGCATAGTCAGTGACACAAAGGTAGATGTTTTTCTGGAATTCCCTTGCTTTCTGTATGGTCCAGCAAATGTTGGCAATTTCATCTCTGGTTCCTCTGATTTTTCTAAACCCAGTTTGGACATCTGTAAGTTCTCAGTTCGTGTAGTGTTGAAGCCTAGTATGCAGGATTTTGAGCACAACCTTACCAGCATGGGAAATGAGTGCAATTGTCTGGTGGTTTGAACATTCTTTAGTACTGCCCTTTTTGGAAATTGAGATGAGGATTGACCTTTACCAGTCCTGTGGCCACTGCTGAGTTTTCCAAATTTGCTGACATATTAGCAGATAGCATTCTGCTATTTTATATTTAATATGTCCCTAGTTGACATCTGGAAATAACCCATTGCTTTACCTAGTGTTGACTGGTGAACAGTGGACTATCCGTGAATTTTTGAGAGAGCATGTAGAAAGAGAAGCAGAGAGACGAGGAAAGACCATTGATGGGGTTACTCTTATAACAGATGAAGGCAAAATATTTTTTTAAGTTCTGAATCTTAATGTGTTATTTTAGAAAATATTGACACTCTGTCCTTTTAACTAGAGCACCTAGATTTTTAAAATAATTTTCTTAATCTCTGTAACTGGTATTTTTGCCTTGGGTCTTAGTCCCTGTGATACATTCTGTAATGAGCCCTGGTGTTCTCCAGAATGTGAGCATCTGATTATTTTTTTCTCCTCCCCTGTCTGTGTTAAAGGTTCCCACTCTAGGCTAAACCTAATCTTTCCACGGCATCTGATGCAGCCCGTAATGGTGTGTCCTCTGCTCACCCTTCCATTGCCCACGTGGACCTTGCACCGAGCCTTTGCGTTCACCATGTGCCTCTCCTTTGTCTTTGTTGTGTTTTTCTGCCTGTACTCCCTTGATGCTTCACCAGTGAAACTTCTCCAGACACTCTCTGCAGTACAGTTTACAATAACGACACCTTTATCACAGTGTACTTGTCTTTTTCACTTAGTAGATTCTGAACACCTTCAAGTGAAGACTGTATTTGTATTTGTCAACCCAGTATCTAAGGCAGTGCCTGGCCAGAGACAGTGTTCAGCAGTGTTCAAGATTTAGGCAATAGAGGCTTAGACCAACAATAGGTTACATACATTTTAACCTGTTCTTAAGGTTGCATTCCCCAGAATCTGACCTAAGTCAGGAGAAGCACAGTGTTTCAGAGAGACAGTCATGGTGAGCTTTTTCTGCCCTGGAGGTAGTCTACGTGCTAGACATGACTGACTGACTGCCAGATGTTCTGAACTCCTAACTTGTGTAGCATGTCCAATGGTAAATTTTGTAGGGATGCATCAGACAGAGAGTGGTACTGCTCTAATATCATTACTGATTCAGGATACCAGTCTCAGATGGATCCAGTTTTTCTCTTCTCCCAAACTAATGAACTATAGAGAAGGTCTATTTGCTATTTCCTGCTTTTGTTTGGTATAAATATCAAAATGTTCCTGGAGTTTATATGATCATGAATGTGTAAGCAGGTAAGGTAGCTTTCTAGAAGCTGTGGAAATTGCGGGACTAATGGGAGTCATTATCTTCAAAAATTTTCCTGACTACACTGACTGTTCTTTATTCATTTGTGATTCTTTTGGAAATATTACTTTCTAAAAATTTCAACCCCATTGTTTATAGATTAAAGAGGTAATTTATTTGTGTTTTATTAAGGTATAATTGACATATAATAAATTGCATATCTACTGATTATATAAATATATATCTATGTATATAAAAATGAAGAGAATAAATACTTATCAAATATACAAAGCCATATATTTATGTGTGTGTTTCTGCTCTGTCTCATTGATCTATCTTTTGCCAATACCAAATGTTTTCTTGATTTCTGTAAATTTATAAGTTTTAAAAATTATCTTTATGTCCTCTGGAGAAGCAATGGCACCCCACTCCAGTACTCTTGTCTGGAAAATCCCATGGATGGAGGAGCCTGGTAGGCTGCAGTCCATGGGGTCGCTAAGAGTCGGACACGACTCAGCGATTTCCCTTTCACTTTTCACTTTCATGCATTGGAGAAGGGAATGGCAACCCATTCCAGTGTTCTTGCCTGCAGAATCCCAGGGAAGGGGAAGCCTGGTGGGCTGCCGTATATGGGGTCACTTTATAGTAAAGGTTCATTAGATGAAGGACCAGCAGTCACTAGAAATTGATTAGATTTGGAAATTCTACTGTTACTCATACTACTACTGCCATTACAAATAATCGTGTATTAAACCCTAAACACTTCATATATACTTTCTTATTTAATAGTCACCAAATCTGTGAGTTCAGCATTATTATCATTATTCCCATTTCACAAATGAGAATTGGAGGTGGGGAGTGGGGAGTAGAGAATTTAAGTATTTATTCAGAGTCATTAATAAAAAAGAAAAAGCCTGAAAATTGAACTGAAATAGAGTTTAAAGTGCCAGAGCCTGGCATATAACAAAAAATGATAGCCACTGTTGTATTATTATCATCATTATTGTCATTATTATTATTCCTTATTTATATTAAGTAATTTAATCAAATTCATCCAGCTAGTAAATGATAACAAATGATAACATGGGAATACCAGACCACCTAACCTGCCTCTTGATAAATCTGTATGCAGGTCAGGAAGCAACAGTTACAACTGGACATGGAACAACAGACTGGTTCCAAATAGGAAAAGGAGTACATCAAGGCTGTATATTGTCACCCTGCTTATTTAACTTCTATGCAGACTACATCATGAGAAATGCTGGACTGAAGAAACACAAGCTGGAATCAAGATTGCCAGGAGAAATATCAATAACCTAAGATATGCAGATGACACCACCCTTATGGCAGAAAGTGAAGAGGAACTCAAAAGCCTCTTGATGAAAGTGAAAGAGGAGAGTGAAAAAGTTGGCTTAATGCTCAACATTCAGAAAATGAAGATCATGGCATCCAGTCCCATCACTTCTTGGGAAATAGATGGGGAAACAGTGGAAACAGTGTCAGACTTTATTTGGGGGGGCTCCAAAATCACTGCAAATGGTGACTGCAGCCATGAAATTAAGACACTTACTCCTTGGAAGAAAAGTTATGACCAATCTAGATAGTATATTCAAAAGCAGAGACATCACTTTGCCGACTAAGGTCTGTCTAGTCAAGGCTATGGTTTTTCGAGTGGTCATGTATGGATGTGAGAGTTGGCCTGTGAAGAAAGCTGAGCGCTGAAGAATTGATGCTTTTGAACTGTGGTGTTGGAGAAGACTCTTGAGAGTCCCTTGGACTGCAAGGAGATCCAACCAGTCCATTCTGAAGGAGATCAACTCTGGGATTTCTTTGGAAGGAACGATACTAAAGCTGAAGCTCCAGTACTTTGGCCACCTCATGAGAAGAGTTGACTCATTGGAAAAGACTCTGATGCTGGGTGGGATTGGGGGCAGGAGGAGAAGGGGACGACTGAGGATGAGATGGTTGGATAGCATCATGGACTCGATGGACGTGAGTCTGAGTGAACTCTGGGAGATGGTGATGGGCAGGGAGGCCTGGCGTGCCGCGATTCATGGGGTCGCAAAGAGTTGGACACGACTGAGTGACTGAACTGAACTGAAATGATAACAAAAGAATCCACATCCAGTTATGTTAATTCTACAGCCCTCCATCTCAGTCTAAAAACTGTATGCATTTTTTGAAGCACATCCCTAAATTTGAGTACCCTGTAAGTAAATAGTAAACAACCAACTATGTCCTTGGAGAAAATACTGAAGAACAAGGGAAAAGGTTTATCATTAAGATCCAGAAGAACATGTCTTTAAAAATGAAGAACTAGAAGAAAATTTCAGAGAAACATTTTATTTTCTTACAAAAGGGGCTTACATAAAATGAACAGATGAAAGAAGAGCTTCAATGAACAGAACATCATATGAGTTCATTCACCAATGCAACAAAAAGAATAAAATTCTTAGGAATCTATGCCAAAACCAATACAGAATTGTAAAGTAAAAATTAAAAATAAATAAATAATAAAAAAAGAAAAAATAAATAAATAAACTTAGATATGATACAATGTAAAAAAAAAAAAAAAAAGGAATATATCTACCTAAAGAAACTAAAGACCTATATATAGAAAACTATAAAACACTGGTGAAAGAAATCAAAGAGGACACTAATAGATGGAGAAATGTACCATGTTCATGGATCGGAAGAATGAATATAGTGAAAATGAATATACTACCCAAAGCAAACTATGGATTCAGTGCAATCCCTATCAAGTTACCAATGGTATTTTTCACAGAGCTAGAACAAATAATTTCACAATTTGTATGGAAATACAAAAATCCTCAAATAGCCAAAGCAATCTTGAGAAAGAAGAATGGAACTGGAGGAATTAACCTGCCTGACTTCAGGCTCTACCACAAAGCCACAATCATCAAGACAGTATGGTGCTGGCACAAAGACAGAAATATAGATCAATGGAACAAAATAGAAAGCCCAGAGATAAACACACTCATCTATGGACACTTTATCTTTGACAGAGGAGACAAGAATATACAATGGATTAAGGACAAATCTCTTTAACAAGTGGTGCTGGGGAAACTGGTCAACCACTTGTAAAAGAATGAAACTAGAACAGTTTCTAACACCATACACAAAAATAAACTCAAAATGGATTAAAGATCTAAATGTAAGACCAGAAATTATAAAACTCCTAGAGGAGAACATAGGCAAAACACTCTCCAACATAAATCACAGCAGGATCCTCTATGACCCACCCCTCAGAATATTGGAAATAGAAGCAAAAATAAACAAATGGGACCTAATTAAAATTAAAAGCTTCTGCACAACAAAGGAAACTATAAGCAAGGTGAAAAGACAGCCTTCAGAATGGGAAAAAATAATAGCAAATGAAGCAACTGACAAACAACTAATCTCAAAAATATACAAGCAACTCCTGCAACTCAATTCCAGAAAAATAAACAACTCAATCAAAAAATGGGCCAAAGAACTAAACAGACATTTCTCCAAAGAAGATATACAGATGGCTAACAAACACATGAAAAGGTGCTCAACATCACTCATTATCAGAGAAATGCAAATCAAGACCACAATGAGGTACCATTTCACACCAGTCAGAATGGCTGCAATCCAAAAGTCTACAAGCAATAAATGCTGGAGAGGGTGTGGAGAAAAGGGAACCCTCTTACACTGTTGGTGGGAATGCAAACTAGTACAGTCACTATGGAGAACAGTGTGGAGATTCCTTAAAAAACGGGAATTAGAACTGCCTTATGCCCCAGCGATCCCACTGCTGAGCATACACACTGAGGAAACCAGAATTGAAAGAAACACGTGTACCCCAGTGTTCATCGCAGCACTGTTTATAATAGCCAGGACAGACATGGAAGCAACCTAGATGTCCATCAGCAGATGAATGGATAAGAAAGCTGTGGTACATATACACAATGGAGTATTACTCAGCCATTAAAAAGAATACATTTGAATCAGTTCTAATGAGATGGATGAAACTGGAGCCGATTATACAGAGTGAAGTAAGCCAGAAAGAAAAACATCATTACAGTATACTAACGCATATATATGGTAGAAAGATGGTAACGATAACCCTGTATGCGAGACAGCAAAAGAGACACAGATGTATAGAACAGGCTTTTGGACTCTGTGGGAGAGGGAAAGGGTGGGATGATTTGGGAGAATGCAATTGAAACATGTATAATATCATATAAGAAACGGATTGCCAGTCCAGGTTCGATGCAGGATACAGGATTCTTGGGGCTGGTGCACTGGGATGACCCAGAGGTGTGGTATGGGGAGGGAGGTGGGAGGGATTCAGGATGGGGAACACATGTACACCCGTGGCGGATTCATCTTGATATATAGCAAAACCAATACAATATTGTAAAGTAATTAGCCTCCAATTAAAATAAATGAATTTAAATTAAAAAAGAAAAATTAGCAGGAAAACTAAAACTGGTTTCATACAGTTAAAATATGGATTGGAAAAATAAAAAAAGATAGCTGATGTTGTGTAAATAATCAGTGATACAGAGGACAAACTTGAGATATTTGTTCCAAAAGCAAAGAAAAAAGCAGAGAGGTTAAAATTGGGAAAAAGGTTTATGATGGAAGAATAGAAAATCAAACATTAATTTAGGTTTTTTTGTTAAGAAATCAGAAATTTTAGGAATGAAATAGAATCAAGGACAAATGAAGAAAACTTTTATGAGCTAAAAATGATCTAAATATGCCAATTAAAAAGGCTGATATTTCCAGCCAATAGTAATAATATCTAAATATTATGCTGTTGCAGTTTTTGTATTTCATAAGTAGAAAGGAGAATCTTGTAGAGATTAGAGAAAAACAGTTACCTGAATTTCTTTTAATGTTTGAGGAGTTTTATTTCTCGTCAAAGGGGATATAAATATAGTCTTTATTGTTTGTTGTGTCAAAAAATAGTCCCTTATTTTCTTTGTAAAAATTTTGCTTGAAAACTTGTTGCAGTTGACAAAGTGATGCACCAAAAAAAAAAAAAAAAGAAAATTAGTAAGAGAAAATCCTTAGATATATACTGATGGTTATAAATATCCTGTAACTGCTGTAACTAAAGAATTGCAGATGGATTTTCTACCATCTGAGCCACCAGGGAAGCCCAATAGACTAATAATGAAAATAATAAATAGAAATTTATGTCTAAGTAATGGACAGAGGAGCCTGGCAGGCTACAGTCTATAGGGTTGCAAAGAGTTGGACACGACTGAAGCAACTTAGCATGCAAGCCAAGTATTGTAAATAAGATTATAGACATAATTTCCTATGTAAAATGCAGTTCTTGAATATCAATAACAATAACAATTATCTGGGTCTCAATTTGCAGATCATTTTTTTTAATTGTTGTAAAATACATATAACTAAAAATTACCATTTTAGATGTAAAGTTCAGTAGTGTAACGTTTATTCATTTTGTTGGACAGCTGGTCTCTAGAACTTCATCTTGCAAAACTGAAGTTCTGTACCCATTAAATAACAACTCTCTCTTCTCTCTTACTCCATTCTTCTTTGTTTCTAGGAGTTTTTCTGCTCTAGATACCTCACCTAAGTGAAATCATACAATATTTGCCTTTTTGTTATTGGTTTATTACAGACTACATTTTTAAGGACTGAAAAGAGGAAGAGATTTAAAGAGATTGGATAACTAAGAATGGCAGACTGATTTTGCCCTTTCAGGATAATTTAGTTTGGCTTTTGCTTAAGAGTCTCTATTGTTTGCTTTTATCTCTTTTTCTGCTTAGATTTGTTATCAGGGAAGCCTTCTTCTCTTCATGGAGTCAAGTACATTCTCAGCCACAATTGACATAATCATGTGTTGTTTTTTGTTGTCATTTGCTTGTTTTTTAATTTTTTTCTCTATTATATGGATAAATTTCCTGACAGTGAACTACCCTCATTTCTGAAATAAACTCTAATGATAATATAGCATATCATTCTTTTGATAACAGTATTATATTCAATTTAAATATATGAATTGAATGCATTCAATTTTATCTAGGATTCTCAAAGTTGCATTTAACTGCAACTTATGTTTGCATAAATGCATTACATGCATTTATGTTTGCATGACTTTTGGTTGGTTGTTTGCTTGCTTTATTTTGATAAGGGACATTGCATGTTTAGTTATTTAAACTTTGCTGTCCTAATGAAGAGTTATGAGAGAGCCTTCTTCATAAGGTAGCTTGTCATCATTCTCTACAGCCTGGGAAAGTGTAAATAGCATTGAGATTTGAAGGCAAAGTAAAGGATAGCTCAAAACTAGCTGTGCACCCATCTGTACCTGATGCCATTTTTAAAGGTGGTTTTAAAAATACTTATTTATGTTGTCCTAGGATTTTAAAATTTTAAAGTACACCTGAGCTCATTAAGCTGCCGATTCTAAGCATCTCAGTGGAACCTGAGCTTCTGCATTTCAAATAAGCTCTCAGGTTATGCCAATGCATTTGGTTCTAGAATCACATTTTGAATAAAAAAAGACTAGCATGGTGGTCCCCAAATTTTGTTGCACATTGAAATCACCTAGGGAACTTTTAGAACATCTGCATGTCTGGGACACATCCATACCAATTAAATCAGAATAGCTGGGAGTGGAAACCAAGCATAAAGTGTTTTTCAAGAACCCCATGGGCTTCAATTGATCAGCGAATTTTGGGAACCACTGTACAATTTGCTTTGTTCAGGTTCCACTTTGCTGAATTTTGGTTACTTGCCCATTTAAGTTTCAAAGTCAATAAGTTTCATGTTTTAATCTCTCATAATTCTTTTAATATATTTGGTTTCTATGGTTATGTCTCCCTTCTATTCTTGTACTTGAAGCTTGTAAATAATTTTTTTGTTTTGCTTGACTTTTTAGAGAATCATATTTCCTTTTTAGCTTTAAATATTTTTCTTTTTTCCATATTACTAATTTCAGCTTTTGTCTTTAATTCCCTTTTTAATTTTTCTTGGATTGTTCTGTTGTTTTTCTATGGTGAATAATTTTCCTTTTTTTTTGTCTTTCTTTCTTCATTGCTTCCTAGATAGTTGACAGTTTTTCTTTTGATTCTCTGTTTGATTCATTACTAATTTTCTTAATTTTCATGTGGTTAGAAGATATGGTCACTTTTTTTTTTGCTTTTAGTTTTATTTGCCAAAGATGAGACAGAATGGCCTGATGGCCAGAAAAAGTTCTCTGCTTTTAAGAATTTGTTAACGTTTTCTTTTTGGTAAAGGACATGATCAATTTTTATAAAATGTCTGTGGATATACCAGCAAAGTATAAGTTGTATTTGAATGAGAGAAAGTGAGTCTTTATCTAGCAGTCATGTTCACATCTAAGAGAGATGTATTCTGAATTCTCACTATAATTATACTTTTATCAAGTTTCTTGTATTTTATTGGCTTTCATTTTATGCATTTTCCAGAATATTTTGGTGAATGTGAGATATGTGATTTATTTTCTTCATTAATTATGTACTTCATTAAAATGTTCTTTATCCTGTTTATTGTAATTCACCTTAAATTGCATCTTAATCATTGCTAATAGACACTGATTTTTTTTTTAATTTGCCGAAATTCTTTGCTTACTATTTTCAACGTTTTGTTCTTATTCTCATTTTGTTTTAAGTATGTTCCTTAAAAATAGCTAGATTTTGTATGCTTTAGTTAATCTAATGCTCTCTATTGGATAATTCACTTCAATCTTGTTGTAATGATTGATATACTTGATTTTATTCTTCCTATTTTACTTTATACTAATCATTTATTTTCACACCTTATATCCTTATTTTGGCTGTCTTGATTAGCTTCTATTACATTTTGTTTCCTCACTGTAAAATTCTACCTTCCCTTTCTTACTCTTAGAATTAAACACCTCTTTTGTTATTATTTGAAAATAATAATACAGCCTGACTTACAGTAATACATATTGACTTAGTGGTACTATGATTATCATCTGTATTTTAAAGAAGAGAAATAGGGGGCATAGAACAATTGCTTAGCTTTTCTTAAGTTTACATAGTAAGTGACAGAGTTAATTTATTAGTATAGTTTAATGTAGTTTAATATAATTATATTAATTATAGTATATTATAACAATATATAATATTTATTTTACTATAATTTCAATATAGTAAAAATAAACATAGTCCACTTAGTAAACCATAAAGTATATGTGCTAAGAAATTTAAAAACCTGCAAAAATTGATTTTCTTTAATAATTTGTAATAATACTGTTTCAAGGCCAGACAATAGGAATAAAATTCTTGAAAGACTAATAGTTGTCTAAGAATCTTCACTGAAACAGATTCTGGGAAGATGATTTTATCAGTGAGTTTTTCTAGACTTTCAACTTTTTGTATTTTATTTTCATAAAGGATAGTGACTCATCCAATCCATTTTATGAAGCACACATATAACCCTGATATAAAAACTTAAAAAATAAAATACAAAAATTCCTACAAAAGTATCCCACCTACATATCGGGAATTTGGAAGAAACTGTCAATAAACCAGTTCAACAGTAAATTAAAGAGGTACGTACCATGAACCAACAAAGATAATATAAGAATTCTGTAATATGTAACAACAAAAAATGCTGTAAGGGCTAAAAAGGATAATCTCTACAAGACCAAAAAGGCATTTAATAATAATACTATTCTGATCAGAAAACTTTAAAAAACTCTGAGAAAACTAGAAACAAGTGAATATGTCAAATACTGAGAAAGGAATCAATCATCAATGAATAGCCAAATTATTACTAAAAGTATTCTCGTTACTATTATGAGTAAATATTCCTGCTAGCACTCTTATTATTTACATGTATATGAATGTTCTCTTCAAAGAAATAATGAGTATGTCTCTGAAAAAATCCTACCTTATTATAATTAGTGAAAATTATAGCATTAATGTAATGATATCTTTTCCCTATCAACTATCCACAATTAAAAGCAAATCCTATTAATATGACTAATATGTAATTCTGGCAACAGGGAGGTGACATGAAACACTCACAATCTGCCCAAGGGAATATAAATTGGCAAAAACCTTTATGGAAAGTAGCTTGACAGTTTTCACCAAGAGCTTTAAAAGAGTTTATGTCCTTTGACCCAGTAATTCCACTTCTGGGAACTCCAGCCTAAGAAAATCACAAGAATTGCTGACAAAGATTTGTGTACAAGGATGTTAATGGCAGTGCTGTTTATAATATTTTTTAAAATGGGAAATAACCTAAAATGCCAAACAATAGGAGAGTGGTCAAATAAAGTATGATACAGCCATGCAGTATAATATGATACAGGCATTAAAATCATGCTATTTAATTAAAAGGAAAAGATATAATGTTAATTAGAAAAAGTAAGGATATGTATTTATTTAAATTTGATATCAGTTTTATAAAAATACATGTTTATATGTTATATATGTAGGAAAATTTTAATGGACTGGAAGGAAAAACTAAACAAACATAAAAAAATGTATTAATGTAGTACTATCAGAGTATGTTAAAGTCAGAAAAGTTCTCTCTGCTAGATCATGTAAATAACCATCAGGGATTTACATTTCATATTGAAGCACAAACTTCATTCTAAACTAATACTAAAATGTTATCCTTAGCTGTAGGCTGAGGTTCAGTCTCTGTGCAGAGAATCATTGTCTTTGCAATAATTAGTGTATCTATTTTATAATCATAGTTTCCATCCTTAACCATGGACAGTTCAGACCAGTTAGGAAACTGAAGAGAGCCCTGTCTTAGAAAATAACCAGTCTGTTAGGTTTTGTAGCTGAAGTTTTATGAAGATCAGCAAAGAGTCAGTATGAAATAATCCAGTGTTCTTGCCCTTTGCATCCATTAGCAAAAGGATTTAGGCATCTTTACACTCGGTTGAAGGAGTGAACAATTGGAAGAATCCCACAGCTGGAGCATGCCTGTGAGATATCCAGTGTCCTCTTCTTTTTCCAAATGCACAACGCAAGGAAACTAACAGGAAAACCGCCATGTAAGAAAAAGTGGAATCTAAGTGTTTCAGTGGGCTTTTGAGACACTCTTACCCAATTTCCTATCCATAATGAGAATTCTTAAATGCAGTAGCGGGGGTAGGGGTCTTGATATCCACTGGGAAACCCCCTATGTTTGTGGATACAAGTTTCCTCATCTGTAAAATGGTAACAACTTGAGGATAACTACGAACTTGGCATGAACTCATGCTTTCTAAGATTTTCGTAGCTTGGCGTGTCTTGGTTATTATTACCTTTGCAAGGTTTCACATTCCTTTCTAGGACTTTTCTTATTGGGTGACAAATCTGTTTACTGAGCCAAAAAAACAGTTCCTGGACTATGCAGAATAAGTCTAATCCACCATCTACATTAACAGTCCTTCAAATACTCAAAGACAGCTTTCATGAATTTAATAACTGCTTTCCGTGGGTTTTTTTTTTTAATTTCAAGAATAGAACACAGTAGACCATAAAAATGAGCCATTATCAGTCTTCCTTTGGATTTTCTGTGTGAATGTTGTTTAACATTTAAATGGTGCTGATTATAATTTGAGATATTAGCAGTTAGATATGCCATTGTGTCACTCTGTTATTGTTTGTAAAGGAGGTTAAACACTATATTAACTTCTGAGTAGCGATTTATTGTTGCTTTTGTTAGAGAAAAATAAAAAGTGTAAAATAATATAATTTGATATTGCCTTTGAGAATTTTCTGTTTGCAAAGGTCTTTATTTCCTACTCAATTTTATTTTTTAAAAAGCATACATGTAGTGTAAATACAGCATCACATAAATGCTAAGTTGTTCTTTGCTTCCTGGCATAAGCTGTTGTGTAATATTGCTCTGTAACCATTAAGCAGCTGCTCTGTCTCAGAGATGCTCATATTTCCTTTGGTAGATAAAGGGAGTTTGCTAAATGAATGTCTCCAAATTGCTTTAAGATCTTTGGCCTTTGTGTCAGCTTTTCTAGATTCACAGTGGTCTATATAACACATGCAAACCATGTTTTTAGAAGGCCCCAACAGCCTGGAGGTTCAGATGGGGTTGTGTTAACAGCAGGAACCTGCATTGTGCTGAGTCTTACCTTCTATACTGTATAGCAGGGCTCATGACCCGCTGCGTGATCCTCTCCACTTATTTTGCCAGAGTCCTTAAGGACTATCTCCTGTATGCTTGTGAGCAAGCACAATTAGCTGTCCAAGTACCATATCATCCCCTGATTCTTTTCTTTAGGCTGCCTCATCTTAGGTAATGCCTGTCCACTGTAAAGGCTGTGCTGCTTGCAGACATGCATGAAGGGGGCAGCTGTCTGCTTCAGGTGTCTCTCCCAGGCTTCCATTTGGCTGATTCCCACCAACCCCCGTCCCTGCCCCACATGAGGTCATGGTGTCATTGTTATCTTGCTATGCCCCATGCAGGAGTGGAGCCCAGTGGGACCTATGATGTTGCAATTTTGCTTGTGGGTGCCAAAGCAGTTTGGACCTACTTCTAATGCCTTTCACAGTTTTAGTAAAATAGCTCTTTCAGTTTTCCTTGTAGATCCAAATTCCTTGGAACTTGGGGAATTGGGGATAGGGAGTGGAGAAGCATCCTGCAACGTTCTGAATTGCCTTCCCTTTTCCATGTGATAGAATGACTTCCTGTCTTCCTCCTGGTAGAATTACCTTGTGGTGGCTATTTGCTACCTTAGGATTTGGTTCCTAATGGACCATGCATCACTCCATCTTAATGAATATGACTAGAGCATGAAGCAAATAGAGTCCTGACTACTCTGGAGTAATAAGGAAATGAACTTCAGATAATATCCATATATTGAAATGTTAGCCTGTATTGTTCAGTCACTAAGTCGTATCTGCCTCTTTGTGACCCCATAGATTGCAGCACCCCGGGCTTCCCTGTCCTTCCCTATCTCCCAGAGTTTGCTCAAATTCATGTCCCTTGAGTCAGTGATGCCATCCAACCATCTCGTAATCTGTCACTCCTTTCTTCTCCTGCCCTCAATCTTTCCCAGCATCAGGGTACACGTGGTATAATTTATATAAATAAATGGAAATATTTACCATTTATTCACTCATTTGTCAATTTATAACTATTTGTGAGCTGTTTGAACACTCCTGGTGCCTTGGTAGTTTTTTTATACTAAATGCCTAAAGTTGTACATTAGTTACACAACAAAGTTAGAGATATAACCTGACTGTAATCATTACACTTTCCCATTCTGCCCAGTAACTTAAATAAACTAGGCAAACAAATTCCAGGGAATAACAAGAATCAGTAAAATTATCCTTCAGTCTTAAGTTATCTTTATCTTCATTGTTATAAAATTATTAAGGTATGCATTTGTGACCATGTTTCAAAAAGTTGAATTTTACAGTTTTTTTTCTGCAAGTGTTTGCTGGTTAGTATATATGTGGGCTCTGAGTTAGTTGTTAGGGGAGAAACAGAGATGAACAAAACCCAGTCATTCCCCCAAATAAGAAAAAAACACAAGACTTGAAAACAGTTATCTTGGAAAACTTGAATGTACAAAGTGATGTAAAGTAAGTACAAACCCGGTGCTATGTGAATATAGAAAAAGAGATCAATTTTAGCTGGCGCAGGGGTTGGGAGAGGAGGGTGGAGAAGCAGTTTATGGAGCAGGTGGTGGCTGAGCTGGACACGGAAGGCTGAGAGTTGAGTGTGGATAGAGGGCCTTCTGATCAGAGGCAGCTATGTGAGAACGACGTGAGGGTGGGCCTTTACAGAGCGAATAACCTTGTCTGGTTGGTTAAGCACACGAGCTGTCATCATGATAAGTAAAGTCTCTATATTTAATGTACTTGTCATATGTGAAATGTTGACTATACATAAAGTACAGTGTAAGCTATTATACTTTAGAACAACAAAAACAATAATGATAACCTATCAGGAAATTAGAACTGTCTTTGTCTCCAGCTACAGAGCGGGAGTTGATGTCCTTTTCTGTCTCAGTGGCTTTTAGCACTTTGTACAGTGGTATCTATCTGAAAGTTTCTCAGTAATCACTGAAATGAATTCAGCCTGACATAAAATTAATTGCTCAAGAAGTAGGCGTTTCTTAAAATAGAGCTGCATTAAGTGGGGACATTTAGTTCTTATCCTCTTGAAAATGTATATCTTTTTTAAAGTAATGATTTAATATGAGACCTGAGTTTTATCACCAGCTGAGATCTCATAATTTCTTCTCATTCTTTTATTCTTTTTTCTAAAGAAGGTGAATGGATGGATATAAAACAGTGTTCAGACAGCCTTCAGACATATAGAGCTCCTCTGTTTATTCCCAACAGTGAAATATATGTACTAATTAAA
This sequence comes from Oryx dammah, assembly GCF_014754425.2. Taxonomy (NCBI): domain Eukaryota; kingdom Metazoa; phylum Chordata; class Mammalia; order Artiodactyla; family Bovidae; genus Oryx; species Oryx dammah. Next base: position 29,388,346 of record NW_024070185.1, read on the forward strand.
TGATTTTCTGTCTTTTCATGCTATGTATGGTTAAAAAGTAGGGTGGTGACTCTCATTCTGGAAAAGTTTCTAAATGGTTATTTATAGTTATCTTGAGACTGGAATTCAGTGTGTGCGTGATTGTTGCCTCCATGAGCCAGTCCTAATTTATTGGTAATGTTTAATCTGTGCCTACTCTGCATTTTATAGTTTTATCTCACTTATTCATAACTCTGTAAGGTAGCTAATTTTATTGATATTATCTTTAATATATGAATGAAAACTCTGAGGCACAAAGAGTCTAATGTTCCAGGACAATTATTATTATTAATTCCTATAAGTTCATTATTAATTATTATGATTAATTATTCCAGGATGCCATGGTGGCAAAGTGTAGTCAGGAGTCAAAGCCCAGCTCTTTGACGTGAGTGTACCATGTTGCTAAACCACTCGTGCCTGTCTTTCCTACACTAAATCCAATCTCTCAGTCAGCCCCAAAGTGTTCTGCAGCATTGGATCAAATTGCTGTTTCTTGGAATTTAGAGTTTTTTCCTGGAAGCATTCGAATACTGAGGATTTTCACACTTATTCTCTCCCTGGGGCAGCAGAGAGTGTCCACACTGCATCTACCTGAGGTGTTCTTCCCCTCCTCACCACCGATAAACTTTCTTCTCGTTGGCTAGAACCTGGGGACAGGACAGGTGGTGAGAGTGCCACCTCCAGTCCTGGGCAGAGCTAGGCCAGCCAGAAAGCCTGTTTGACTTACTCTGGCTCCTGACCGGTGGAGGTCCCTGAAGGGTCAGGAGGCATTCCTGGAGGTCTGGCCTCACCACTCTTTGCCAGAAGAAGGATCCTGTTTTTGAAATGGAGTACCAGGGAGTGGCAGCAGAGTGAGAAAGCAGTGAAATTGTGTGAGGTATATTAAAGGTGCACGGAAATAGGTCCGTGTGAAGTATTTGCTCTGTGTGCCGGTTCTGCTTTTGTGTGATTCAGGAAGGGAACAAAGGTGGGAGGGCTGGTAACAGCAACTCACTCTTCTTTACTCAGGGAAGGATTTGTTAAAGAACAGTGGTTTCCAGAGATCTTTGAAGTAATTCCAACAAGGTGCTAATTGTGGTTGTGGTTTTCCTCTTTCTTTCTTTCTTTTTTTTTTTCAAATGGTTGGACTTTAGTCTACCAGGTGCTACTGGCCGAGGGCCCCTAAACCTTCATTCCCTATGCATGAGCCATGGCGCAGAAAACCAGACCGATTGCCTTGTACACTTGGAAAGTTAAAATTTTTTTCTGAGAGATTATTTAGCTCCTAAACTGTAAACTTTTGTTTTAAAAGACCCATTTGCATTTCACCAGCATTTTGTTTTTACGTATCTTTGTTGTACGCATACTTGGTTTTTAGTCGAACCTTTGGTTTGAAACACTTGAGTGGATTCTAGTGTTAAATCATTTATTTGCTTCCTGCTTATGTTGATCTCTTTCCTCTTGATGTTTATTTTCAGGATACCTTGAGGATAGTTTTGTAAAATCTGGAGTCTTCAATGTATCAGAACTTGTGAGGGTATCCAGAAGTAAGTAAACTCTTTTCTTATTATTTAATTATACAGTATGACTTAAAATGTTTTATATTTTGAAAGTGAAATACAGTATGAAGGGAACTATGTATTAGGAGAATTTGAGCTTCTAAAATCTCTAACTTTTTGATTTCACAAGTGAATTTGTCTGGCTTTCTGAAATATTTGCATTTAAATCAGTACTTTTTGTAGTACAAAAATAATTTGGAGTTTGTTCTGCTTGCTGTGTTGTTGGTATTCATTTAATTCACTGTTCACTCTGTGACCATAGATGGTCATTTATATCAAAGGAAGTGTGATTAATTAAATGTACTCAGTGTTGTTATGATAACCCACATAAGTTTCCTGTAGATAAGTGCTTTTTCATTTTGCTAACATTTTGGTGGGGACTTGGAGATGTACAGGATATACACGCTAACAGGCAGAGTGTAGAGGGATGCAGAAATTAACTTTGCAGATTGTAGTTGGATATAGATAGAAAGCATTGTTATCCAAAACAATGCCAAATTGTTTTCACTGGCCACCTCACCTGAGACACCATTCTTGGCAGCCGGAGGAGAATTTTCTCGATTAAGTTTACCTGGTCAGCTAGCTAACTAAGCAAGGAGGAAGTTTTCTTGATCACCTCTTTTAGTTATTATGATGGTGTCTGCAGATATATGTAAGAGGCAGTTTTCATCTCATTGATTATGCTGAAGGGAGTGACTCATTTCTACTTGCTCTCTTCTTTGGTTTAGCTTATGTATGTACCTTTGATGGCTGTATTTTCACCTGGCATTTTGATAGGGTGTGTCACAGTTTGAAATGGTTTATTCAGACGATGTAGGGCCACTCTGGTCCCTGTTTCAGCTGTGTTTTTCACTTGGGTCAAATTCAGAGGTCATGAACAAGAATTATGATGATTCAAAAAGAACAACAACAAAAAAATGAGTTACTGAGGCTAAGTATAGGTAGTACTTTAGCATGGCATTCAGTGAAGTAGTCTCCAATGCCATCGGTGACTTTGTCTTTGGAACTGTAGTTTCTCAAATACAGATTTCTGAAGTGACTAGTGCACCTAGCCTGTATTTCAGAGAGTTCTGTAAAGAAACATTTGAGACTTTAGTAGCATTCTTTCTGACATAATTCTGCAGTGGATAAATATTACGCCCCAAATACTTCTGCCTTCGTCTGTTGACAAAGGAGTAGTATAAGTGACCAGAACTTCATATCCTGTATCCCTGTATCTATTGGATTCATGTTTGCTAGGCAAGAGGATTTTGGTGGTCTATTTCACTGACCAAGGCCATGAGACTTCTGTGTTTTTCCTGATCAATATGTGTTGTGCTAAGACTGCGGTATTTGAACTTTTTATGTTTATATTTAATTTGTAAAGGAACGTGCCTGAGTGACTTACTACCACTTGTGTAAGAAAGGGAGTATTTGAAGGTGGGTGGTTGTGTGTGTGTGTGTGTTTCTCTTTAGCAGAGAGGCTATGCTGCTACAGTTGTGAGACTTTATGAAATAATTTGTTTAAATTTGTAATTTTCTGTTTTATATTTCTATCCTTCTTATAAGGATAATAGTGTTATCTGTCAGAAAATATTATTAGTTCCTCATTAGAGGCAACATTATGTTAGATGTTATGGGAGAGCCATATAAAAACTTATAAAAACCCAGACTGATACTGTGAGAAATCTGAATTTGAAACTTAAAAAATATATTTCTGTAACAGTTCAGAAGTGAGGTAAATTTAACATACATCATTCATTCTTTCTTAAATCACACTCTCCTCTCTTAGAGATTTTTAAGTTATCTGTTATAACAAACATTACTGATTTGTAATTAGTATGTTAATTATCTATATTCATTCATTAGCTAATTAATTCAGCAAACATTTTCTATCCCATATGTAAATAGGTGTCTCTGAAATGCTTGAGAAGTTATTCTCCTAAGTGTTTAATATATCTACATTATAACCTTATTTATACAATTGAACTGCATTGTTTATGAAATAGGGTTTGCTAAGTAAACATCAACTTCAGCACAACCCTTTTGCTGTACATCACAAATTCTGACTTCTTGAGGGTTTACGATATGTTAATGGTTTCTGTCCTGTGGGGTTTTACTCTGGTATGACCCTCTAATGTGAATGTTGACTTTAGCTAATGAAGCTGTTCAATTTTAGGATAGTGATCTTTCTGGTGAACGATATTATCTCCATCTTAAAAGTTGATTTAGGATCCGCTTTTGGAGTGAGGAGAACAATAAGAGAGATTAAGGGTTGCCCTCTAACCCTTAGAATCTGAGGTTCTTCTGAGCTTGGTTTCTAAGAGGGTATTGGCAGCCTCTTAAACATGATTTGCAGCCTTAAGGCCCCTTGCTGCTCTCTGGGAGAGGTGCTAACAATGATCTTTGCATCTGATAGAAGTTTTTCCTGAGGCTTTTAAATAGGCCGGGACTTGCTGTTCTTATACACTTTGTCATTAGATAAATTTTGTGCATGTGCTGTTTTAGAATTTGGCCGTGTTCATTATTAATCAACTTTAATTTCTGTAATCTCCCATTTAGTGTCAAAATCTACACTAAATTTTACATTGCTTGTGTGTAAATCTGTATACAAAATGCTTTTGTTTTTTCTTAAGCCATGACTAAAGCTTCACTCTCCGTCTTGTCCTCACACCCCTGCCCCAGTTTTAATGAGACTTAGTTGACATGTAGCACTATATAATTTTAAGGTATATAGCATAATGACTTGACTGACATACACTGTGAAATACCATAGTAAGTTTAGTTAATGTCTATCATCTCATGCAGTCATGCAGCTGTCAAAAAGAGAGAGAAAGAGAAAATGGTATTTCCTTGTGATGAGAACTCTTAGGATCTACTCTCTTAACTGCTTTATATATATATATATATATATGCTACATTAGCTATAGTCATTGTTTTGTACATTACATCCCCAGCATCTATTTATTTTATAACTAGAAGTTTTTACATTTTGCTGACTTCCTCCAATTCTCCCTCCCCACTAATACCCACTTCTAGTAAACTTTTCTATGAGCTTGTTTTTTGTTTAGATTCCACATATAAGTGAGATCATACAATATTTGTAAATAAATTATTTGTGTTGCTTCCTTGATATTTTGAAATAATCCTTCTGGTACAAAATTTAGAAAAAAAAACAATATTTCCAAAGATCTGTAATTGTCATTTTCCTATAAATTATACCTAGTATGCTTATGGTCAAGCAATCTGTGTTGACTGTCATGCCATATGTTTATTAAATAGTAACTACAAATCTTTGTCTAAATATTGCATGAGCTTAATAAATTGCAGCTAATTGATATAAGATATAACATGTAAGTTTCCTGTTGGTAACTCAGTTCTTTGAATTGTATCCATTATTACCGTCGAAAGCCAAACAGATTGTTTTACTTTCACTGAGCCCCTCAAATGCCTCCTTCCAGCGCTACTCTGCTTTCCAATGTCACGTAGAACATGGTTCTAATAATAAACTTTAAAGCATGTGGTTATTGTGGGATTTCTTACCTTGCATTTTTTTTAACCTCTGGTGTACCTCAAGCCACAACAAGCAACTACATTTTAACTGTCCAAAGAACTGAAGCCATTAGGCATAGTTATACATTGAAAACTAGCATGTTTATATAAAATGAAGCTAAATCATATTATGTAATATGAACAACCTAACAGCAGGCAGAAACTGCAGATCTTTAGAGCTGAGACTAATCTTGTGTGTATTAACTTATTTTGACTTAATTTTTAATAGAGCTATATCCATTGTATATTCCTTGATTATTTCTCTGCAATAAAGCGCGTACTTTCTAATCACATTTTCTAAAAAGATACTTTGTTAGTCTTGGCCTGTCTGATATTGAAATACAATTCAACTGATAGTGAACACATTTCAGATATCTATTAAAAATTCTACATGAGAAAAATTCCTTGAAAATCAGTGGTCCCTTTGGAATTTTATACTTAACATGAGGTTAATTTGGAGAAAGGGGAAGATAAAGTGGACTCTCTGTTGTAGTGTGAATCTCAGAGGCTCTAGAGTTGCCTTGGGCTAGAATAGACTTTCCCTCATTGATGATCTTGAAGGCCTGGTGAAAACAGGTGAAAAAATAGAATTTATTCTTAATCATTGTCTTTGACTCCAACCTGGCTGATCTCCACCCCGCATGTCATCTCTGCCCATGACCTTGCTCTTGTAACAACTGCTATTTAGAGTAACTTCCCTTTAGTACCCCCCTCATCCTCTAGAGCCCTGGGCCAGCTGTGGCTTTCTGCAGATTTCTTGGACCATTCAAGCTTATATTGGATTCTTCTTCCCTTGAAATCCTATAGCATTTGTTGATCATGTCATTCTTTTGGAAGTTTCACTATAATCTGCATTATGCTTGTATTTCCGTGCTTTTCATGACTATTTTGTTTATCCAACTTGTTGCCCAATGTGTCTTATTAAGGACAGGAACTATCTTATATCTCAGACAGTTTTGTGTCCCTTTCGGCACCTGTCAATAATGGATACAATAACTTGTTGAATGCACAGACCTTCAGTGGATAGATTCATTTGCACCTATTTACTGCTATTCATAGGTTTTTGGACCGTTTCATCTTTGCTAACCACTGTAGGTTGCCAGGGAAGAGTTTTGGGGGAGAAAGTAAGAAAAGGGAACTCACACATGTTGAATATCTGTTATCCACTAGGCATCATGATAGACTTTTATCACTCCTTACCTCATTTCATCCTCAAAATAGTCATATTTGATAGCTTATTATAATTCTCATTTTACAGTTCAGGAAACTGAGGTTTATAGCACATAAATGGCAGAGGGAGTTAAAATATTGTCTGTCTATTTCCCAGTACTCTCCTCATTCTAACAGAATGTGCTGCCTGAAAGATTTATTCAAGAAGTTTAGAAACCAATTTTAAAAATTTAGAAAGCTGTAATCCATGATATGACAACCAATGCTTACATCAAAAATCTCAGTTCACAATATATCAGCAAACTAAAAAGACTTCTTGATTTATACCTTAAAGTATAAAACTCCTAGAGTATATTTTAAATGACTTATGAAGTTGGGCATATAAACTTTTTAAAAAACAAGACATAGAGTAAAACTGTACTTCCCATTCATATATGAAACCGAATATGTATTTTGGAAAAAGAAATCTTGACTTTTATTTCATATTTGTTGATTTACTTATATACTTGCCTAATACAATAATTATTTTTATATCAAATAATTATAAATATGATATCTAATGTACTTTAATATTAATGTTATTATTATTATAAAATAATCTTTTTATGGAAATATTTTAATTTGATTTATTTAACAATAATTTGATTTTTAAGAGCTGAGTTAGTACAAAGGGCCTTGCTTTGTCCTGAGCAATAATCAGCATGTGTGTTCCCTGTGGCGCATCCATAGACTAGTGGGATGGCAGATGTAGTGACGGCTAACAGTAAGGACTGAATGAAGAAGCTTGGGCAGTGTGAGTAGAGGAAGGGATAACCAGCAATGACCGTCCTAGTGCCTTGAGTTTCCACACTTGAACACTGGCATAGTGAGGATGCTCTCAAGTCTTAACCAGTGGACAGTTGATACTAGAGTCTTAAGGTAAAGAGAATTCCTCTCATCCTTGCCCAGAGGCATGGAAAATATGAGATTATACCTGAATAGAGAAGACAGTACTAAATGCCATTCCCAATGCTCTTTTTGTTGTCTTGTTCCTCAGCGCCCATAACCCAGGGAACTGGAGTCAACTTTCCAATTGGAGAAATCCCAAGCCAACCATACTATCATGACATGAACTCGGGGGTCAATCTTCAGAGGTCTTTGTCTTCTCCACCAAGCAGGTAACTGAGAGAGGAACTGCTTTTCTTCTCAGTCTGGTATGCAAATAGGTAGGTAGGGAGACATGCACACAGATGCATTTGCCGGTAAACAGCAGGGAAATAAAACAAACAGTTCAAGATTTTTTGTTGATTTTTCACAGAGTTTTAATCTTTCTTGGTTAAACTTATTTTGAAATTTGAAAGTTAAGTGTAATTGTTGTTCAGAGCATTTTAAACAATCATTTTGGGGGTGGGGAGACAAGGGAACTATGAAAATGTATTAATATGATTTTTATCTTCTATGAAGTGTTGTAATTTCACAAGTCATATAATTATTTTGGTGACCTTAAAAATGATGTTGCCCTGGTTTAGGATTGATCCACCCAACTTTTATCCTAATACCATGTCCAAACTGGGGATAATGAAGTGAAAAATAAAATGTATCATTTATTTAACTTTAAAAGGCCTTATTCTAGGCCACAGGTTTGCCAAGTTCTTCAATTAGTTGATGCTCTTTGAATAATTTAGTTAACTTTTAGTTAGCAGTGAAAGTATTACCTGCTCTGAGATTTGGCTGAACCAGTTGGGAAAGAGCTACAGTGAGGTGACTTTGTCTTTTAGTTCTCTGCTGACATTCTCATTTTTCTCTCTTGACCTTCTAATTGTAACCTTCAGGAGTTTAAAAGGAAATCTTCTATTTAAATGAGGGAAAATTAGCTTGGAAAGTTATTGTGCATTAGAATTTCATGATAAGTTCCTTTATTGTAGAATGATAGAAAAGGGCTGAGTGAATGAGAAGGCAAGATAAACAGATATTGTAGTTTTATTGGGTTTTTTAGAGGTTGAATCTTTAATACAGAAAGACCAATCTCACCTTCAGAGCACTAAAAATACCCATGATCAGATAAAAGATCCTACGTGAATTCCAGAGCAACACATGTATTTTATAATATCAACTTTAAAAAATAAAGAATCTGGATAACCATTTTCCTATGCTAGTCTCAGTAACAAAAATTAATTGCATTTGGATTAATTATGGGGCGGTGCACATTTGTACATTTATTAGCTAATTTAATTGTGTGTCATTTATGGTCAAACTGTGTTTTCCTATAGTAAGATTTCATAGCAAGTATTAGGTTTATTATTAAAATTGTCTGTGATATGGTAATTTGTTTAAAATGCTTTGATTTTTCTAAGTTTAAAATGTGAATAGTAATATTTTTATTTTATATGATGGATCAGTATCTTGTCCACCCAGCTGTTTCCTCATGATCATTCAGTATTAAATATAATACTATGTCATTTAGAATAAAAAAGTTTTAAAAAACATTTATCTTTTATTTCCTTATGAAAATCTTTTCTCCCTCATTTCAAGTGTTCCTATATTTACTGTTGATTCACAGATGAAAGAGTTAAGATTGAAGGAGGGGTTTAAAAATACATTGTAATTTTGGATACCCTAGAAAGAAACTAAATATCTACTATTTATTCTCACTGTGAATTAACACTAATAGAAATTGCCATCTTCTACATAATGTTAATTGTTTGGGAGTTGTGAGTTAAATCTTAATCACAAATGTATCTATGAGTATACTCAGACATGCACAGGTTTCAAGGATTTTGAAAGAGTACAGTCTAGGAAGTCAGGCTGCTACAATTAACATGCTCTGGACAATTGATTTTCTTCAAATTTGTCTCCCTACTTGTAATAAAGTGGAGGATTGGATTATGTGTGTGGCTTCTAAGTCAGTTACAACTCTGAAATCCTATGACATTAGGTTTTTTTATCACTGCTGCTGCTGCTGCTAAGTCGCTTTAGTCGTGTCCAACTCTGTACGACCCCATAGACGGCAGCCCAACAGGCTTCTCCGTCCCTGGGATTCTCCAGGCGAGAACACTGGAGTGGGTTGCCATTTCCTTCTCCAGTGCATGAAAGTGCAAAGTGAAAATGAAGTCACTCAGTTGTGTCTGACTTTTAGCGACCTCATGGACTGCAGCCTACCAGGCTCCTCTGTCCATGGGATTTTATCACTACCTCAAGTTTATTAAGAAGATTTCCTTTTTTTAGTTTTTACCTGCATGGATGTGAATAAGAATTTTTTTTTAATTTAAGGAAAAAATATCCATTTTCATATTCATAACTGTTTAATAGAATATTGGTGGAGAGATATGAAGGCATATATTAAGCAATATTGCATGTGGCATAGAATAGCTTTTTAATCATGGCTCTAAATATTCATTTTTCTTAGTTATTGTGATAAAACCATGTTTTCTTTATTAAAATATATTATTTTGGAATTATACCATTGGGTTTGAATTTCGCAATGACAATTTTCATGGTTGACCTTAAGAGTAAAAGATCAACAAGTGTATTTTTTTTTTTAGGGAAAGGTAAATAAGAATATATGAAACAGTTTATAATCAGTGAAATACTATAAATTTTTAATATTATTAATTATAGGGTTACTAATAATTACTATTTAATAAGTGCTAGCCACTAAATGTATGAGCTGTTTATTTAATAACTCATTTAATCCTCCCTACAATTCCCCTTTGAGCAATGTTTTATTGTTTCCATTTTACAGATAATTAAATTGAGTTTAGAAAGGTTATGGACCTTACTTATCTGTGAATTCATATGAAAGGATTACATTGTTAATGGCAAGTGCTGTACAAATGAACGTTATTAATATTGATAATTATGAGTTATGTGCAATCTTAACAGTTTTTAAGTTAGTATACATATCACATTAAGAATTCACTTTTTAACTACCAAAAATAGTACTTTACTACTGGAAATATATTTCAAAAGGTAAATAAATGTAAGAGACATCCTATTCATTACACAAATATAATTCTACTCTGTTACAATAAATGATACAAAAAGCTGGAAATGTTTGCTACTCCTGTTGATGTCTTGAATACTCACCGTTATTTCTGGGATATTATTACTTGTGTTTGTGGAAATTTCTCCAGCAAGAAGATTCTTAGATTATAAACTTTCAGGTGCTACACATCTTCCTAGAATTCCCATTAACATTAACTGTTGTCATATTTTAACAGCAAAAGACCCAAAACTATATCCATAGATGAAAATATGGAACCAAGTCCTACAGGAGACTTTTATCCCTCTCCGAATTCACCAGCTGCTGGAAGTCGAACATGGCACGAAAGAGATCAAGGTGAGTGATAAGGAGTTGCCTCTAGGGACAGTGGAGGAAAATGTCAGCTCCTTCCATAAGTTTCATTTAGTCAATATTTCATAATTGAATCAACATGGATTATTTTTCTTCCTGAAATGATTGCAGTACAGTTATTTTTAAGGTCATGTACTGATCAAATCGGAGAAGGCAATGGCAACCCACTCCAGTACTCTTGCTTGGAAACTCCCATGGACGGAGGAGTCTGGTAGGCTGTAGTCCATGGGGTCACGAAGAGTCAGACACGACTGAGCTTTCTCTTTCATGCATTGGAGAAGGAAATGGCGACCCACTTCAGTGTTCTTACCTGGAGAATCCCAGGGACGGGGGAGCCTGGTGGGCTGCCGTCTACGGGGTTGCACAGAGTCGGACACGACTGAAGCGACTTGGCAGCAGCAGCAACTGATCAAATGTTATTGAAGTTACAAAATTCCCATATATTTATGTGTTTATTAAAATTGAACTTTTTTTTTTTTTAGACAGAATAATCTTTTAGAAACCTCAGTATGTGTGTGACTGATGATGGTCTGGCCATAGTTGGTTGGATTATAGCAGGAGCATAAATTCTAATTCAGTCAGATCTGTTTGTTCCTCTTAATGGGGAATTTTAAGGTGGAGCCAAACTTTAAGCGGTTCTCAGGTGCCAGTTACTGAAAGTTCTTATTTAAAAGAAACCATGCTTTCTTTTGGAAGTAGGTACAATGTGAACAATAAATAAAAGTGTGATGTTAGACACTTGGTGTCTGAGTCAATCTAGTTATTTCTTCTAGATGAAACTATAACCTAACTCTAGGGCAGCTCTAGGAAAAAATATAAATTTCAAAATAGGCATTCTTTGACTCCTTAAATTCACACTTTGCCCTTTTTCTTTCTTAAAGTCTACTGGGTTAAATATATTTCATCAGATATACTCATGCCTTTTTGCCACGGTTAGAGAGAGATTATTAAACATGGAAACAAAGATTAGCTAACAATCTTTGTTGGTATGTGTGCAAAAATGACTTATAGAGCAGAACAAAGTGTATTTGAAAGTTGTCTTTAAAATTCTCCATTTAATTAAAAGTGTAAAAAAAAAAAAAAGCTCATTATCAGTGGCTTTCAGTCCATAACTTGGGCGAGTGTATCTGAGGGTTGAGGAGTTACATGTCCAGTAATCTCAGGAAACCAAATAGCCCTGAAGCTTAGCAGTTAAAGCCAAAATTCAGGATTCCCTTTCTGCTGCTCCATGTTTTTCTAGAGTGCCATAGGATTTAAAGAATGGTGAAATAGTCTTCATGGAGGAATTGACATTGAGTCAGGTGGAGTCCGGTGGGTCTCCTTTAGCATGTTGAGATTTTAACCTGTAAAGCAGGGGGCAGGGTGGATGAAGACAATAGCAGAGTCAAGCACTGAGGTGGGGAAGTAAGTTTCCCAACGGCCGTGTGTGTGCCCTGTGGCTGGCGGCTGTTTGTGTGAGTGGAAATAATGGGAGGTCATTTTAAGAAAGGATTTGAAAACCAGCTGAAGAGTTTGGGCTCTGAGATCCTACCCTACCTCCCCAATCTATTTTGTAGACAGAACCATCTTTTAAAACATAACGTCATATCACTCCCCTGCTTCAGTTACATCCTGCTTCTCCTCGGAGAGAGTCAGGATTCCCTCACACGATTCACAGGTCTTTCTGGTCCTCTGGCCTCTGACCACTGCTCCAGTCTCAGCAGGGGCTGTCTGCTTCCTTCTTGTGCTTGAGCCGGCTGCTTTGTTTAGATTTGGAAGTGTAACACCCAAGACCTTCATATAAGCCATGCCCTCTGGAACACTCCTCTTCTGACTCTTCACCTGGCAAATTCTTGGTCATTTTTCATGTCCCAGCCTAAATTGAGGGATTTCATTTTGAAACCTCTTGACACCTGGTATTGTTCCCTCTCTGTACACGTAGTATGCCGTTCCGTATTTGCTTATGGGATCAATTGTCTGAGTCTGTCTGCATTGTGAGGACAGAGACTTTATCTGTTTTGGCTACTGTGTATTGAGAGCCTAGGAACCATGTTCAACACTTGGGGCTCAGCAGAGGCAAATAAATATTTGCTGGCTACATGAACCACTGATAGGCGAAACACCAGTCTCATTAGCAAAGGCCAGAAATAACAGGGCCTTCATCAGACTTGCAGAAGTAAGAAGAAAAGCAAAACCCTCAACCCTTTATATTTTATTGCTTGTTTTACTGACGTTGTCAGCTTTTTCTAAACAAAGCCATATTTTCCTCATCAGAAAATTGTTCTGGAAAAGATTTTAATGGTAATAACAATAACGTTGTGAATGTGTGGCAATAGATGTGTTGTGCAGAAGTGTAGGTGTTCTTTATTATAGAGAGTGTCACCCTGTAAGAGTTGATTCCTCTTTCAGCCTGTTGAATAAAGCCAATTTCAAATCATATTGTAAAACATTTTTGAAAAGTAGAAGAGAAACTGTCATTCTTTCTCTTTGTAAAATCATTGTATTGTCTTGGTGATTTTCTTTTATCAAGATGACTAGAATTATTGGAGAAGTCTATAAAGGCATATTATATTAAGAGTAAGGAAGAATGATTCATTTTCACACGTGCTTAAAAAAATGTGTGTCACTAATTCTGAGACCCTGAAGATTTTGTAATGTGCACAATAAGCCACTGTGGGAAGAAGACTTCAACTATAATGAAAACATGAGGGCAAGACAGTACTATCTTTATAAATTTCCTAAACCAAATGCAGTCCTTTTGTTCGGTGAAAATTGCTTTCTTCAGATTTGCAAAATAAAATGCCTCATGGTTGTTCTTGTCCATCTTCACAAGTTCTTTAGTCACAGTTGCCTGTCGTCTTGAAGGGAGTATTCTAAAGGGCACATTGAGTACCACTTGATATTGTAATGGCTTTAGTACATGTCTAAAAACCCCTGCACTAATTGGTATTCAGTGACTACTTACTGGTCGCTTAAAATATACTTGTGTTTATAATTGGCAGAAATGTTTAAAATTTACTGTGAATTATTTCCTGCATCTGCCTTATTCTGTTCATGTCAGTTTTGCACTAAAATCTACACTTGCCGTAGTCCTTAAAACCGAGTGAACTATGTGAAAGATAGTAAAATTATGGACAGTATGTGTCATTCCACCTTTCCTTATAATCTGAACCACGAACCTAACCCTTTCAGATTTATTCCAAGTAGATAAAAATAAAGGATATAGTGTAACTAAATGATTATCTTCATTTCATTTTAAAAAATTCGGCAAAACTTTATAAGATCTAAATTCATGCAATGAAAAATGGTCCTATAATTTTAAAAATTTAATGAAAAAAGTGTTTTTATTTTAGCATATTACATAGTTATATTTTTTGTCTTCTAGAATGCAAAAAAGTTATATTTCATAAAATCATTGTAATTTTTAGTTTTGTAGAATATAGAACATTTTAAAACTGAACAGTGCTTAATAGTATTAAATATTTTGTAGGAATCTTTATAATTTGCTTAATTTTCTTTGGAGAAATAGTGCAGAAATTAAATTTGCTAGCATCTGTATTATATAATATTTATGTTTTAGTTTTGTATTCTTTTATATATAAAGGAAGAAAAAAGAAAACTGGGGCAGTAATAAAGGGACGTACAGCTGCTATTGCATTGTTTTCCTAGATTCTAGAATATTTTTTTCTTGCTTGGTCTCTGTTTTGAATTTCCTAGTCTAAAACTGTGTGACTGCTTTTACCACTATTAACAAATTAGTTTCTTGGATACTGCTTTCCATCATTTTAGATTTTAATAGTTAAATTAATTGAACCCGGTCAGCTTATGAATTTGCTTGTTGAAAGTTTCTTTTATTATTCTAATAGTTAACCTCACAGTATATTCCATCCGAGAACTTGTCTACCTGAAATTTCTTCCACCTGAGCCAACTCATAGACTAAATTCCTTGTTGATATAATTCCCTTGAAATCATTAAACTAGTCCTTTGTAACTTATGATGTAATAGGAAAAATAGAGACAGGTCTGAGTTTTTCCTCTAATTTAAGTTGCTTTCTTGGGACTCAAGCTTGTAGTATTTTCAAGGCCAGAAATTTAACAGATTAAAATTTTACCTAAGATTACTAGTTGTTCGAATACTTATCAGACTGAGAAGCTGTTAAATTTTCCATTTATAAAGCCCAGCTGTATATTACAAATACTTTTACTATATCACTAAATGTCTATTAAATAGTGTTTTAGGAGTTTTATATTCAGGCTTAGATGAATCAGTGATTATTAGAATGGCAGAAGCAGATAAATAATTTTTTATTATTTATTTTATTTATTTTTATTATTTATGAAAAATATGCTTCACAGAGAATAATGTAAATCAGATTATGAAGAAGCTGTCTGCATGACCATCTTACTTTTGAGCATTATGAGAAATAAATCTTAAACAAAAATCAATAAATTGGTATATTAGCAAAAACTAGCACTACTTAGAGGTATATTGGTATGTAATCACAATTTTAAGAGCAGTTTAAAAATTTATACTGGACTCTCAAACAGTCAGTCTTTAGGAGTAGTGTTCTGCTTGTTGTAGGTACTAGAAAAAAAATACTGTTTAAAAAAGTTACAGTTCTGTCATACAAATAAGTCTCTTCAGCTAGGTTTTTTGAAGTTGTAATATATTTCCAAACCCTAGAGATTTATTTGTGATAAATTTGCAAAGGTTCTGTTTAGTAATAGAGTCTTATATGTTGTGCTCAATTTCAATTCGCACTTTATAGTGTTCTATAAGGATATGGTATTAAATATCCAATGAATAAGCCAAGGGCCTCAAGGGAACACTCTGGGCTAAAGAGTAATAATGCCAGCTTAGTATCATGCATTTAATCAAGAACAGGAAATAAATAACAGTCAGTAGAATGTGGTGACACCAATAGAACCAGAATCAGAGACTAGCCTTTCATAATTCAAGTTTGCTGCTGCTACTGCTAAGTCGCGTCAGTCGTGTCCGACTCTGTGCGACCCCATAGACGGCAGCCCAACAGGCAAAGAATGTTAATAGATGAGCTAAATATGAGAGCATTCAACTAAGATTGGAAAATTTTATTTATACAAAACTTTAAACTTTCTTACTCATAAATCATTTTGTAGAATATTTAACATGCTACTGTCTGCTATGAATATAAATATCTCTGAGTGGATATTGACAGAATATGTTTATTAAGTTTGTGACCTTAGAACCCTTTTTCCTACCATCTAAGGGTCTATAGGGAGAATCCATCATATATTCAAACTTTAAAAAACAACCCTAGCCCAAACTATAGTCTGACAAATGATAAACTCTCAAGGTTTTTCTAACTGTAGAAGTAGGTGAATGAGCAGCTTTCACAAATAGTTGAATAACTACTAACATTCAGTGATGTCCTAGAAAAATGCAAGGAAACAGCTTAGTAATCTCCTGAATGTTTAAGTTTGCTTTAGGGGCCAGATAGAACAGCAACAATTCCTTATATCCCTAGAGTTTGTATCACAAGGATTAAATATGAAATGTTCAAATATCAGATTTTGAATTAAAATCAAAGATACAAGGGATCTTGAGGGATACATATTGTTTAAGCACAATTTTAAAGTTGGTTTTTTTGTTGTTGTTGTTCATTTTATTATTAAAAAAAACAAAACCCAAAAATCAAGAACTTACACTTCTTACAGAATTTGCAGTGAATCTCCATATATCATCCTGTTATTAGAGGGCAAACCCTGGTGATGCCTTCATCACAGTCTTTTTCATTTTCTTCAACCACATGGCTGTAGATGAAAAATCAGATTATGAATGTCTTTCAAACAGAAAGGAAAACAGTACATTGTTGGTGAGGCTTTTATCAGAATCCTTATACTGACTACTATAACAGATGTGTGTGCTCTTTTCATGTGTTTTGGATGGAGCACAACCTGTGTACATGTTAGAAGAGACAGTACTACTTATAAGTGGGAAGTGATATTCAACTTCTGTTCTCTGGAGCCTTAATAATTTGAAAATACAGCATTTTGCAGAAAAACCACCATGGATAATTGGTTTGAAAAAAATAACTTGCTGTGTGTGATGCTGTGCTTCTAGATTGGGGAAACACAGCCTAAATTAGGGGAGTGGAAAACCCATGGGACACAGTGTGCTTCATTATCACAGAGTGCCCTAAAAAGTTTCTTGAAATGGAAAAAGGTTTTATTTCAAATCCATTATGCACTGATTTCCTATTAAAGTTTATTTTGAAGTAGCTTGGAAACCCAGTTTCTTTGGTTATTATGATACCAACATGATATACAATAGAAAGTTGATTTTTCAGACATAAGAACACAGATTATTAGAAGCCTTAGTGAAAGTCACTCAATCCTGTCCAACTCTTTGTGACCCCATAGACTGTATCAGTTCAGTTCAGTTCAGTCACTCAGTTGTGTCCATCATTTTGTGACCCCATGGACTACAGCACTCTAGGGCTCCCTGTCCATCACCAACTCCAGGAGCTTTTTCAGACTCATACCCATTGAGTCAGTGATATCATCCAACCATCACATCTTCTGTCGTCCCTTTCTCCTCCTGCCTTCAATCTTTCCCACCATCAGGGTCTTTTCAAATGTGTCAGTACTTCGCATCAGATGGCCAAAGTGTTGGAGTTTCAGCTTCAGTATCAGTCCTTGAAATGAATATTCAGGACTCATTTCCTTTAGGATTGACTGGTTTGATCTCCTTTAGTCTAAGAGAGGCTCAAGAGTCTTCTACAGCACCACAGTTCAAAAGCATCAATTCTTTGCTGCTCAGCTTTTTTTCTAGTCCAACTCTCACATCCATACATGACTACTGGAAAAACCATAGCTTTGACTAGATGGACCTTTGTTGGCAAAGTAATGTCTCTGCTTTTTAATATGCTGACTAGGTTGGTCATAACTTTTCTTCCCAGGAGCAAGCGTCTTTTAATTTCATGGCTGCAATCACCATCTGCAGTGATTTTGGAGCCCAAAAAAATAAAGTCTGTCACTCTTTCCATTGTTTCTCCATCTATTTGCCATGAAGTGATGGGACCAGATGCCATGATCTTCGTTTTCTGAATGTTGAGCTTTAACCCAACTCTTTCACTCTCCTCTTTCACTTTCATCAAGAGGCTTTTTAGTTCTTCTTCACTTTCTGCCATAAGGGTGGTGTCATCTGCATATCTGAGGTTATTGATATTTCTCCTGGCAATCTTGATTCCAGCCTGTGCTTCAGCCAGCCCAGCATTTCTCATGATGTATTCTGCATAGAAGTTAAATAAGCAGGGTGACAATATACAGCCTTGACGTACTCCTTTCCCGTTTTGGAACCGGTCTGTTGCTCCATGTCCAGTTCTAACTGTTGCTTCCTGACCTGCATACAGATTTCTCAAGAGGCAGGTCAGATGGTCCAGTATTCCCATCTCTTTCAGAATTTTCCACAGTTTATTATGATCCACACAGTCAAAGGCTTTGGCATAGTCAATAAAGCAGAAATAGATGTTTTTCTGGAACTCTCTTGCTTTTTCCATGATTCAGTGGATGTTGCCAATTTGATCTCTGATTCCTCTGCCTTTTGTAAATCCTGCTTGAATATCTGGAAGTTCACAGTTCATGTATTGTTGAAGCCTGGCTTGGAGAATTTTGAGCATTTCTTTGCTAGCGTGTGAGATGAGTGCAGTTGGGTAGTCGTTGGCTCATTCTTTGGCATTTCCTTTCCTTGGGATTGGAATGAAAACTGAGCTTTTCCAGCCCTGTGGCCACTGCTGAGTTTTCCAAATTTGGTGGCATATTGAGTGCAGCACTTTCACAGCGTCATCTTTTAGGATTTGAAATAGCTTAACTGGAATTCCATCCCCTCCACTAGCTTTGTTCATAGTGATGCTTTCTAAGGCCCACTTGACTTTGCATTCCAAGATGTCTGACTCTAGATTAGTGATCACACTGTCATGGTTATCTGGGTCATTAAGATCTTTTTTGTATAGTTCTTCTCTGTATTCTTGCCACCTCTTCTTAATATCTTCTGCTTCCATTAGGTCCATACCATTTCTGTCCTTTATTGAGCCCATCTTTGTATGAAATGTTCCCTTGGTATCTCTAATTTTCTGAAGAGATCTCTGGTCTTTCCAGTTCTATTGTTTTTCTCTATTTCTTTGCATTGATTGCTCAGGAAGGCTTTCTTATCTCTCCTTGCTATTCTTGAAACTCTTCATTCAAATGGGTATAATTTCCTTTTCTCCTGTACAGTCCATGGAATTCTCCAGACCAGAATACTGGAGTGGGTAGACTTTCCCTTCTCCAAGGGATCTTCCCAACCCATGGATCAAACTCGAGTCTCCCACATTGCAGGATGATTCTTTACCTTCAAACTCCTTATTTCACAGGTAAGCAACCCAGGCTTCCTGGGTGGCTCAGTGGTAAAGAATCCGCCTGCCAATGCAGGAAACACGGGTTCAATCCCTGGATCAGGAAGATTCCTTGGAGAAGGAAATGGTAACCCATACCAGTATTCTTGCCTGGGAAATTCCAGGGACAGAGGA
Source organism: Oryx dammah (assembly GCF_014754425.2). Classification (NCBI taxonomy): domain Eukaryota; kingdom Metazoa; phylum Chordata; class Mammalia; order Artiodactyla; family Bovidae; genus Oryx; species Oryx dammah. The sequence continues at coordinate 29,407,464 of NW_024070185.1, forward strand.
GCCTGGCGGGCTACTGGAGTCACAAAGGATCAGACACAGCTTAGTGACTGAGCACACACTCCCCATTTAAGTGTGAGAGGCTGTCTAATTTGGAGTGTCCAGATATTAAGACCAGAGCCTTAGTCTTCTTTTTCAAGGCTAAGTTTGTTTTTTTTTTTTTTCCTGTTATCCTGCACTTACCTATGTAGGGAGAAGTGGACTAGGAGAAATCTGGCCACTGCTTAACCTGTCTTGGCAGTTGAACAGCTCTCGTAGGGAGCTTCATGGAAGGTTCTCTTAAACCTTATAGAACTGGAATAAAAGTAGAGATGAATTTATGAGGTTTTAGGTTCTAGAAGAATTGTCAAAACAATTTTGAGATGGTAAAATTTATATCTTCTTTTTTAAAAAAACCTCTTACACTTTGTGCCATGATAAAGTTTCTGAACTAGGAAAAAAAAAAGGAGATATGAGTGCTTTCAATGGATAAATGTGGAGGAGAGCTGGTTTGAATATTTAAGCATGCTATTTAAAGTTTAAAAAAAACTTTTTGTTATAGAGAATGTCAAAAGCAGAAAGAATCTTAAAGTGAACTTCCATGTACCATTTTTCAGCTTTAACTGTCATCAATATTTTGCCCATCTTGTTTCATTTAGTATCTCCTAGGTTTTTTTTTTAGTATCTTAAAGTAAATCCCAGACTTTGTGTCATTTTGCTTGTGAATACTTAAGTTTCTAATAGACAATGAATTTTGTTTTTAATATAACCCCCATATCATTATTAACTTAACAAATACAACAATAATTCCTTAATATGTACTGTATAACTCATGTGCAAATTCCCCAGAATATCTTATAGGTTGTTTAAATGAAGATCCAAAACAGTCCATGTATCATACTTGTATTTTCAACCAGTCTTTAACCTATAATTGTTCTATTAACTATTTTTGTATTTATTCCCTTTTATATATCATTTATTTATTGAAGAAACCACATAAATTTAATTTTTCTGTTCAACAAATACATGTAAATGAGGAAAACCAGACCCTTCTGCCATTTGTGACTACCATTATTGAGCACTTACTCCCTTTCAGGATTGAGCTAAGGCTTTAGATATATTTTTATTTTCAACCCTCTTTAGAAACAAACATTTTTTCCCCACAGCTTGTTAAGCCCATTAGTACAGTGGTTAAGAAATCTGACATAGAAACACAGATCATAAATAGCAGAGGTAGAATGGAGCCCTTGTCTCTTCAGTTACTGAATCCATACTCATTATTACTATATATACTGCCTTCCAAAGAAGTCAGTCATGCTGTGTTCATGGTTTTGCAAACTGGTTACCAAACCTATATGACAGTTTTTCTTTTCCTTACACAAATGAAATTTCATTACAAACACACATAATGACAGAAAAATAAACTACAGGGATTCATGAATACAGTCCTTGGGCTGAACTCAGCGTCTCTTTTCCTTTTGATAATAAGATGTTGTTAATAAATAATCCTAAAGTCTAGAATGTCTTTAGTAGAGGTGTGTGATATGCATTCAGTTTGAAATGAGCTAGGTGTATCAAAATTTAAGAATTACATTTAATTGACCAGGAAATTGTAAATAGTGGTATGGCCTTAGACAAATCACTGAATGTCAGTAAACTGAGTTTTTTCATGGCAAAGTTGGATACTAAAGTAACACTGTGTTCTAATGTTCTGGATTTTAAATTAATTGAAGTCAGAGATTTTATAGATCTTTAATACTTGAGTCTTTAAGCTTTCATTAACCTGAATCTTTTTGAAAATTCTGAAGGTTTTCAATTTCCTAAATTAGTTTTTAGATGTTTGTTTTAAATACTCTCATTGAATAACATGATAATTGGCTCTGTAGGTGCTTGGAGGCATCATATGTTTTGCCTTATACTTGAGGAATGTGCAGTTCTTACAGATACATGCCTTGTCCTGCACCATTCTGGTACAACAAATGATTGAGAGAGACTGAGCTATTATAACAGAACCTTGTTATGGGATCAGTGTCTCCTACTTTGAAAATAAATGACTCAGCCAGACGGCAACATTTATTTTCTCTAAATGACTAGGGATGTAGCAATAGGAGACCATTATCCTGTGACAATATTCTGTTTCATTGACATTATCTCACAAATGTAATTGGTCCATTACTAAATAGAGGTTTTGTTACTGATCAATTTCACGTGCTTTCTAAAACCATTAGGATAATAAATTTGCCATCATAGTAATTTCATTGACAAGATGTTCTTTTTTTCTTCATTTACATTTGTTAAAGGAAAAATATAGATTTAGATTGAACTTAAACACTACAATTTATAACAGTTTTGACTACTTTTCCCTTAAGAGAAATGGAATATTTTGCAGAGTAACCATATTTATATTGAACTGCCAAAGTGACGACTTTATAATTTTCATATTTTTTTATCTTCTATACTAAACCACATCAAATCATAATTGTTCCTAAGCAATTAGTTTACTACCTCAGGTTAATGATTTTATTTGAAATAAATTCCAAATCATTTCTAGGACTTTCCTGTAAATCCACTAGAGTAACACATCAGTAAAATCAACCCTAACAATTACCAGCGTGTATAATAACACCATTAGTAACAACCTAAACCTTGAGATATCTTACAGCATAAATGTTTCTAAATGCATGGCTTTTCCCCAAATGTTCTCTAAAAAGTCATCTGTAATCTTGTTAAATTAGAACTCTTCCAGTATCTCTCTGACTTTTACAGTTAAGGTTACGGTATTGATTTTATTTTATAGTCCATGGCTCTCAGATGCTTAACGCTAATAAGCCTCTATAGCCAAGCAGTTCTCCCCAGAGGCATGGTGAATAACAGCTATTTACCTATGCCAATATTTAATAAGCATCTAAAATATACTCCAAATCTTGCATAATTGTTTGGTGTTTTTCCTCCTTGAAAATTAGATTTTCTGGCATTACTCAAGACACTTTATCCTTGTCTGTCTGTTAAAATGAAATTGCTTAATGGACAAAAGTATTTTGAAGTGCTTATAAAAATGAAGTTTTCACTTGTTCAGTATTCACTCTTTTAGCATTGTTCCTCATTATCAAGACTTTTTTTCTTTATGTATCAGGAAGGTGTTTGTGAGCTTCAAAGGGGTTTGAGCTTTCACTTGGCATTGGGTATTGGTGAAGCTTGGAGACTTTTTTTTTTAATAGAGTTGTGATAAACAGAGACTTGTAGAAACATGCTGCTTACAGGCTTGGGTTGGAATATACTATACAGAGAGATGTAAATTATCACAAAAGTTTTCAGACTGCTCAAGGATACAGTATTATACTCAAGTGTAGTTAAGATTATATAACTCAAATATTATAAAGAAGAATTTTCATATATTTAACATGAAGACTACCATATTTTCTGTTTTCTCCTTTGAAAAAGAACTTATTTCTTTAAAAAAAAGATTGACAAATCTAATTGAAGGTGATATCTTATCTCCTCTTACTATAGCTTGCTGATTTTCCAAAATTATTTTAGAGAATGGCAAAAATATATATATATATGGAGATACTTAACATGGCAGCTAATTGTTTTTCAAATCATCTGGCATCATCATCAAACTACTGTAGGGAGATTAAGTCCCTAGGTTTTGTCATAACATTCAGAGCTTTTGTTAACTTGAATTGTGTGGGAAGGTCTTATTCATATTTGCCACAGAATCACAAAATTTTACATTTAGAAGAGTCCTTAGAAACAGATATTCAGATATTTCTTTTCACTCGTTTCTTTTCACTCGCATTCTCAAAATTCATTATTTTGCCTTTAGTCAACTAGATTGCAAATGTTGTATTGAAGCATTGCATTTTGCATTTTTGCAACATCCAATACCTAAGACCAATGAGGCATTTCCTTCTTAAAGTGTAGTGTTTGTCGCACTGTCAATATCTGATATTGTCCACCCATCCTTGAGAACTATTTAAAATATTCTATGGAGCTCCAGGCAGTATTTTTCTCAAAATATGTATTTTACCATTTTTTTATTATAAAAGTAAAAATTATTTGTGGGAGATTTGAAAAACAAACTGTCAATTATAAACAAGAAAATAAAAAACACTATAATTCTGTCATGTATAGATAGCATATTAATATTTGGACATATGCCCGTCTATTTTCTATATATATATTTTTTATGGATATCCTATATATTCTATTTCAAGTAAATTTTTTGCACTAAATTGGGCTTGTATATGCTGTTTTGTAAATTGGTTTCTTTTTTTGGTCTTTTATTTATAATATAATAGCATGTTACCATGTCATTCCGGCTTCCCCAGTGGCTCGGCAGTAAAGAATCCAGTTGCAATGCAGGAGACTCAGGAGACCTTGGTTCAATCTGGGTGGGGAAGATCCCCTGGAGGAGAGCATGGCAACCCACTCCAGTATTCTCTCCTGGAGAATCCCATTGACTGAGGAGCCTGGAGGGCTATAGTCCATGGGGTCACAAAAAGTCAAACATGACTGAAGCAACTGAGCATGCACTCACGCCATGTCATTCAATTTCCACTTCATAATGACCACAGCGTATGTTACCCTTTGGCTATACTATACAGTTTTAAAGGTCTACTTTGCTCATGAATATTTAGATAGCTTCCAACTTTTTATATAATTAATAAAGATACAGTAAAAATCATTGCATACAAATCTTTGTACTTAAGTTTCATCATTTTGTTCCTGTCTAGCTCTCTTCTGTGGCCCTGTACCTAGTACACTGCCTGGCATTAAGTCACCAAATATAATAGATAGATGCTCAATGAATTATACTCTTACTGTAGAATTCCTGAGTTAAATATTATGTCCATTTCTAAGGCTTTTGATAAATACTGGCACAGAGTCTGGAAAGATCTTATCAATTTACATTCTCACCAGCAGTGCCTGAGTGGTTTGTTTAACTCCACTGTCATATCCATACTATTTAGACAGAGCACAGGGCTCTATGAGCAATTTTGAAGCATGTCCTCTGACATGTATTTAAAGAACAGTGAATCAGTGCCTTATGAGTCTACTCATCCACCTCTTTTTTTTTCTCATTTATCTTTCATTTAAGCCATTGGGCATCCAATTACATCTTTTCTTCCTGGGACCCAGAAGAGCCCCCATCCCATTTCTTTGTGGAGGAGGCAGGGAAATGTAGAGGGCACCTAGTGGAATGTGCACAACTTTCAAGTAAAGACACCTAAGTATTCTCTCTCCTTTCTTGTCCTCCAGACATGCCCCCTCTGGGTACTTCCCCACATCTTTACATTATCTACAGGTAAAATAGGAAAGTAAGGGTCAGTATGGTTCCCCCCAGGGAAATAATAGAAATAAACACATCAGAGCTCTGGGCTTGGTAATTTCAGTGTTTTACATAACGTTTTTTCAGTTATAAGTAATCTCTCCTCTAAACTTTCCTCTCTTCCCCATAATTTACCCCCAGGCAGAAACGGAGAAAGAGGAACCTTGGTCTCTTTTAGAGCTTAGTTGGCAGTCATCTTTCCTACCTTCTCCCCGTCCTCTGGGCACAGGGCCCAGGCTGTTTCCTTGTCTTGGGACTGACTCTAGATTTATGGCCTGAAGTAAACGTATCAGATTTCCAGCTCCTGAACTCGTCCCACACACCAGATTTAGTGACCTCTCATTTATTATCTCATGTATTATAAATTGCGTTATTATTTTATACAGATGGGTCATTTCTTTTTCATGTTGTCACCCAGCTTTCACCCCACCATTTTAATGGAAAGCAGGAATTCCCCAGTTAGGCTCACATTCACATTTCACTCCATTTTGTGTTGTTTGACAGACTCTCAGTGTTGAACGTGTTGACCACCTTTGCCTTCATCCAACAAAGAGTTTGGTCTCTGAAGAGATTTTCTATATCCAGAGTTTGTGTAAATTTTTAAAGCTTCTTAAAACTCTTAAAAGTCTAAAACCTGTTTAAAAAAAAATAAAGGAACCTGGGAAACTATGAGAGGTATTAAGTTAGGAAGACTTGTCAGTATAATACAATTTTATCAAATCCTAGTCGCTGGACTCCCTAAGCAAAGTTTTCCCACAAATGTACTTTTCTTCTTTAATCTCTGTCATGCTTATTCCAAAGGGCCAAAGTTTCATTGCACCTTGAGCTTTCCTCTACAAAAGGAAAAAAAAGGCATACTGTAACATCTACTCAGAAACTTGATAATATGTAAAATAGAGACATTTTTAACAATGATTATAGCTATTTAAGCACCTAGTAATAAAATATACCTTAATATTAAATACTGGAAAATAACAGATGTTAGCAAAAGGTGATTTGTATCTAGAGGATTCTTTTAGACTTGTTTACAAGTGTAGCAGATAAATGAGAAAGACAACTTACCAAGATGTAAAAGGATTGGAATTTTAAAAGATTTTGAGGCAATTTACTTCTTTGTTAATTCAATGAAATATGTTTTTTTAAATCATAGGAATGGCACAGTTAATATATTTTAATTTAGTGTTATGCTATGCTTGAAAAGAACAGCTTTATAGGCACTCAAGAATTTGTGTGTGATCTTACACAATTGACTTCAAATAGTTGTAAACCTGTAAACCGTGTCATACAGAGAAGAAGAATAGGATTTTTTTTTTAAAGAAAATGATACGGTTTCTTGTAGGTGATAAAAATTAGATTTGTAACATTCATCTACTGAAGCATATGGGGAAAGATAACATATTGCTCTCCTGGATGTGAAGGAGCAGGTGTCCCAGACAGGCACGTGTTAAGGGGGCTGTTTGAGCTTGCCCTAGACCACTAGTTGACTTCAGTGAAGTTCTGCTAACAGGTGGCTAACTGATTGGAGTGCCATGTGACATTTATCCCGGGAGTGACTTGGATGACAGGCTGCTACAGACTGAGGAAGGGGTCTTTGCTTTGATGAAGAAATTGCCAAAACTCATGTCTCATTAGTGTTTCCTAAGGTTCTTTGGAAGTGAACAACAGTTTAATTAAGGGCTGACGTAAACACGTTTCTGCACACTTTCCCTGCAGCATTTTATCACATTAGAATTGATCAAAATTGTTGCCTTGGGCTGACTTGAACAGACATACATCTGGGGCACCATTTGTGCAAGCTGCCGACGAGTCAAGTACATACGCTCTGTTTCACAGCAACGCTCTTCCTTTGTAGATGAAATTACCTTGTTGGGGAATGAGTTGATCTAGCTGCTTTATTTGCTTGTACCTTTATCTCTTTGAAGTGATACTGTGAAATGAATGACACATCAGGGTTTAGGATGTATGTATGTCAGAGTGCCAACAATATTATAGTATGGCTAGTAAAATTTACGTGATATCATGCTTTTGCAAAATATTTATTTAAAGGTATGCTTAAGTCTAAATGAACCAACTTAGAGAAGTATTCTCCATGAACCTTTCCTTACATGGTAACCTTTTATTATGTATTTGACTACACAATTGGTTTCTAAAGCCATAGCTAATTGTCCAATTATAAATGTAAACGTGGGTGTGGACACTGAAGATGAACACCGTCAATGTGAACCTCCTTTAAAAAGCAACAGACTTGTAGCTTTTTGCCATTTAGAAGAATCCTTTCTATGACCCAATATTATCACACTTGCAATTGTTTAATAGATTTTTATAGTTGATGTCTGTCTTCTGTGCTGAGCTGTGTCATCAGCACAAGAAACAAGTGGTCTTGTTTAACATCTTGAACTTTATGCCTTGCACTTTTCTTACACTTCTTAGAAGCTCAGTGACTAATTTGGTTCTTTCTGTTCATTTTACATTCAGTTCTTTCTCATCTGGCGGTGTCTATCCACTCATGATACATTTTAAGACTAACTGTGTTTATTTCAGTCATCCTACACTACTGGTTATCATTCGACCAGATAGCTTCTTTCACGTGCAAGAGATTCTAAAATAAACTGCCTAGACACAATGTCTGCTCTACCTCTTCTTCCTTCTTTTAATTCTAGATTTAAAAAATTCTTTTTGTGAGTAGCATGATCTTCTATCCTCCACGTTTTTTGTGCCCTTGATAAAATCATCTTTTATAGGTAGTAAGACATTAGTCAACTTTTTACAAAATGTACATGTGTGCACGTGTGTGTGTATATATATATACACACACACACACAGATGCATGTTATGGATGTAACAAGTACAAAATAATAATATAATAACAATAACAAAATAATAATGAAATAGTGATGAAATAATATAAGAAACAATCAAAAGATCATTAAGGAAGTCTAGACCTCCAAAGTTCTTTAGGAGGGATTACTTAAAAAGAAAATAAGTCAAGTTGGTTCAGTGGATAAAATATTGTTCTGTAAATGGAATAAGAAGACAGAACGAGCACATTTTCTAGCCTGAGGGACCCTCATATGCTAGGAAAGGCGCTGAGTTAGAAATACATCCCCCGTGGCCTTTTTCACTTCCAAGACACCATAAACAAATTAGCCTAGCTAAAGTTTAATAGAATGATAAGGAAAGATTTATGTTAAAATGTGGTACCATGCTAGAGCTTAAAATGAAGAAGATACCATTTGAAGAAGATGATTCCAACTATTCTTTCTATGCTGAACCACAATGAGGAGTATTTAAGAAGGAGTATGGAAAAGAAATTCTTGTTTAACCCAGTACAAATCAAATGGGCCATGTTGTGGAAGAGAAAAAAACAGAGTTTTGGAAAGTTTTTCCATCTGAAGTCAATTCATTTGTATATTGCTGCTTTCCAGATCACATTTAAATTTCCTTGTCTGGTTTCAAGTCTTCATAGTCCTTTGCTTCCCTCGTATCTGCCACCAGCAGCTCCGGCCTCCTTCTCACCAGAAGAAAAACCAGATAAACCTTTTTCATCATCTTGCTCTCTCTTCAACTTCTTTATTTCATGTATTATTCAATGTATGCATTAACATGTATGTATTATTATTCAACTTATTACATATTTATATATGATTAAGTTTTATTATTATTCAGCTTATTTTCAACATAATCTTTTCATGCATGATTCTTCCTGCTTGAGGGACATTAGATTGTGAAAAACGTGACATTTGTTTTTCTCCACAGAAAGGTCACTTAAGACCATCTTTCCTATGTATCTATTCCTCAATCATTTTTTTTTTTCTGTAGAATATGAGAGCACTAAACATAGGAATGATATCATTTTTCAGTTTGGCATGAAGTCTGTTGGACTGCAGACATTAAAATAAAATTAAAATAATCTGAGTTTGATTCATGCTTAAAATGTAATAGCTAGTGACTCTATCTTTACTTCTCCCAGATAATTGACCTTTATTTTTATTCTCTCTTCAGGCCAGAGAGGTGTTTTCTCCTTTGTGAAAGAGGAGGGCGCCCTATTTTTGTCACCTTAAGTATAGTGCATTCTACATCCTGTACACCAATATATTTTTATTGACTCAGTTCAGTTCAGTTAAGTTGCTCAGTCGTGCCCGACTGTTTGCAACCCCATGAATTGCAGCACGCCAGGCCTCCCTCTCCATCACCAACTCCCGGAGTTCACCCAAACTCATGTCCAGGTGATGTTGTCCCCTGCTCCTCCTGTCCCCAATCCCTCCCAGCACCAGAGTCTTTTCCAGTGAGTCAACTCTTCTCATGAGGTGGCCAAAGTACTGGAGTTTCAGCTTTAGCATCAGTCCTTCCAGTGAACACCCAGGACTGGTCTGCTTTAGGATGGACTGGTTGGATCTCCTTGCAGTCCAAGGGACTCTCAAGAGTCTTCTCCAACACCACAGTCCAAAAGCATCAATTTTTCGGTGCTCAACTTTCTTCACAGTCTGACTCTCACATCCATACATGACTACTGGAAAAACCATAGCCTTGACTAGACGGACCTTTGTTGGCAAAGTAATGTCTCTGCTTTTCAATATGCTATCGAGGTTGGTCATAACTTTCCTTCCAAAGAGTAAGCGTCTTTTAATTTCATGGCTGCAATCACCATCTGCAGTCATTTTGGAGCCACCCCAAAATAAAGTCTGACACAGTTTCCACTGTTTCCCCATCTATTTCCCATGAAGTGATGAGACCAGATGCCATGATCTTCGTTTTCTGAATGTTGAGCTTTAAGCCAACTTTTTCACTCTCCTCTTTTACTTTCATCAAGAGGCTTTTTAGTTCCTCTTCGCTTTCTGCCATAAGGGTGGTGTCATCTGCATATCTGAGGTTATTGATATTTCTCCTGGCAATCTTGATTCCAGCTTGTGCTTCTTCCAGTCCAGCATTTCTCATGATCTACTCTGCATAGAAGTTAAATAAGCAGGGTGACAATATACAGACTTGACATACTCCTTTTCCTATTTCGAACCAGTTTGTTGTTCCATGTCCAGTTCTAATTGTTGCATTCTGACTTGCATATAGGTTTCTCAAGAGGCAGGTCAGGTGGTCTGGTATTCCCATCTCTTGAAGAATTTTCCACAGTTTATTGTGATCCATGCAGTCAAAAGCTTTGGCATAGTCAATAAAGCAGAAATAGATGTTTTTCTGGAACTCTCTTGCTTTTTCGATGATCCAGCGGATGTTGGCAATTTGATCTCTGGTTCCTCTGCCTTTTCTAAAACCAGCTTGAACATCTGGAAGTTCATGGTTCACATATTTCTGAAGCCTGGCTTGGAGAATTTTGAGCATTACTTTTCTAGCGTGTGAGATGATTAATGAGCCCAGTTGATTTCATAGTGGCAAAACAAAGGCAGTTAAGTCTATTTTCTAATACTACCAGTCTTTATCTGTTTCTAAAAAAAAAATTGTTTCAGTAGAGACAGTGGGCCTTCACATTCTTATTTTTGCTTAAGGTAATTTTGTTGTTTTGAAAATATGGCAGTTGTGGTCCCTTTTACAATTTGAAGAGTGAATTTTATTATTTCTGTAGTACTGGCCTCTATAATTCCTCTGTGTGTTTTGAACATGAAGGTATCATTATTCAGTATATGCCTAAAGAAAACTAGAAAAATAAATGGATCTATAATAATTACCCAGTAAAGCAAGTGTATCATTTTGACTAAGAAATTGCAAAGGCTTCATTTCTCAAAAATTACATAATCACCTATATTGTTGAAAATCTCTGTACAAACAGCTCTGATTTATGGGCCCTTTATGAAAAGAAGCTCACATAAATTCACATGGATTTAATGAAAATCCCAAAATAGTTATGGTAGTTGCAATAGCCTTGGTTGATCTTCTCTAGAAATGACATAACCAGAATGACATTCATATTCTGCTTCCCAAACTATGGTCATATTTAACTGCTTTTAAATGATGTACAGTACATGGTTTACTGCTCGTAGTATCGAGTCTTTAGAAACTCATTTACTCCAGTTAATTTTATTCAAAATTTATATTGAAGTACAATGTAAACTGTCAATAGAAACTTATGTTTCTTTTTCTAAGAGTTAAAAATTTAGCTGAAATGAACTTCCTTTGTCTATTTTTTAAATAGTTTTAAAGTTTCTCTCTTTTTGGTAACATTATTAATTTTGTGGTTTCATTAGTGAAATGTGTTTTTCCTTTTTGAGAGAGATAGTGTAAGGAAATGGTACACTGACTCATCAAAGTTCTCATAGGTTAGTGACAACCAATTAGTTACAAATTGTAGCTTAAGGCTACAAATACTCCTGTCATTTTTTCATAGACTGTGATGTCTGCTATGGTTACAGTAGCATATCTATTCTTTACATGCCAGTGAACTGAAAGCATATATTTAATTTTATCAGATGCTTTTCCCAGAATTTAGGTAATTTTTTAAATGGTAAAACAATGATAACTAGTTTCTTGTATTAATAGCACTGTGAATTTTTTTCTCATGTCAAAAAGTTACTAATTAAAAATGCAACTTGTAAATATATTTTATGTATGATAAAGTCGGGTTTTTTGAAATAAAATTTTCTCTTTTTTTAGAGATACAAACTGAAATATTTATAGGTGGAATTATATGATGCCTGAGATTTGATTCAAAGTAATACAGGAGGGCAAGTATAGATGGGATAAAAATGAAATAATTCAATTGTCGAAGAAGTTGGGTGATGAGTGCCAGAGAAGAATTACTATTCTGTCTGCCTGGTGTATATTTAAAGTTTTGGATAATGGAAATCTAAACTTAATAGCTCATATGATTTTTGGAATATTTTACTCTATATTTATAAACCTCTATAAAAATCAACATTACTTAAGATGTTGAGAAAAAGGGTAACACATCCTTGCCAACCGGGGTTTCCTCCTGAATCCCCCATTTGAACTAGCTGCATGGTACAACCTCACAGTCACCCAAGACAATGACCTTCTAAACTAGTTATTCATTAAATTGGGTCAGTTCTGTTGAAGTATCTATTATTACATTAGCTCTGTCTGTACTGTTCTTCCAAGTCTCAATATTTTGGCAGTATAAAATATTCATGGGATGAATGAATGAATAAAGCCCGGAATACTTCTGTCACAGCACTTTTTACATTGTTTTATGATTCCTTCTTAACTTGTCTATATTCCCTCTCTAGGTATCAAGTTTTACAGAGGCTGAAGCCAAATCTAGGTCACATCATGTCCCCACCAACTAGCACAGTGTTGGCCTGTATTAGACCTTCAGTAAATATCTATGGAATGACTATATTAATTAATCTTCTCAAGTAATATCCAGGATGGCTGTCTTTATTTCAACTAATTCATCTTCCCTGTAGTTTTTAGGGAGATTGCTCTACACAGCAAATGTGATCCTATTTTCCTCATCAGTACTGTTTTCTTATTAGAGTAAATTTTTAGACATTTATACACAAATTCTGTGACCACTCATTGTGCAGGTCCTGCCAGCTGTTCACTTCCTCCCTCATCTTTGTACTTGTTGAAGTACAGACTACATGTACTACTTAAACAGATTTTGTGCCTCCCATCTTCAGAACATTTCCTCTTCTGGAAATGTCACCCCCATGCATGTGTTGAACACAGCACCACTTCCTTAACCTGAGGAAGCTGAGGTGATCAATGCCCCTGTACAGTGAGGCTGGAGAAGTAGCATCCAACGCCACAGTACCTCTGCTGTCAGCATACTTCCTCCTTGATATTGGCAAGCATTTTCTTCTTATCATTTTTCTCTTCACTAAGAGTAAATATCCCTGCAGCAGCCATTGCTTTTTAACATTTTGTAACATCCTCCCTTTAGCTAGCAAATAGAAGAACTCTAAATATCTCCAGAATAAGCAAATTAGGGAATATCTTTTTTTGCTAAACAAATGTTATTGTTCTTCGGTTGCTAAGTCGTGTTCGACTCTTTGCAACCTCTTGAACTGCAGCACGCCAGGCTTCCTGTCCTTCATTACCTACCTGAATTTGCTCAAACTCATGTCTGTTGAGTCAGTGATGCCATTTAACCATCTCATCTTCTGTTGCACCCTTCTCCTCTTACCCTCAATGAGTTGGTTCTTCCCATCAGGTGGCCAAAGGATTGGAGCTTCAGCTTCAGCATCAGTCCTTCCAGTGAATATTCAGGGTTAATTTAGTTTTTCATAAAAAAATTTAAATTACTGATATACTTACCAGCATACTCAAAAGTTATTTTTCAGTTTTGCACCAGGTTTTCTTCTATTTTCTTCCATACATAGTCAGTTAATCAAAAGACAAACCCTTGAATTGAATACACGTATGAATGAAATGCTGAGGTTAGAAAAGACCTAGATGTGAACCAAAGGACCAAGGGATGCTAAGTTCAAGATTCATTTAGTAGTTGGAATAATTCTGATGATACTTTTAATGAAGCTTTGTGTTAGCTTCCGTGGAGATTGTTTCTGACAGATATTTTAAAACTCCAACATAGCTGGGTCTTTGACTCAGAATGTATTTTGTAAAAGAGCCAGACATACAAAAATCACAAGACATTGGCAAATGAGATCTCTTACTAGATTGGTATGAAACTTGTAGCTTGAGAATGTCATAAAGCTTGGACTTTCCTCTCTTTCTCTGCAGATATGTCTTCTCCGACTACTATGAAGAAGCCCGAAAAGCCATTGTTCAGCTCTACATCTCCACAAGATTCCTCCCCAAGACTGAGCACTTTCCCCCAGCACCACCATCCCGGAATACCTGGAGTTGCACACAGTGGTGAGGAGTTTCAAGCATAGAGGAGAAACCTCCCTCCTGTTTGCAGAGTTCAAAGTCTTGGGGATGGATCAAGACGATAATCACAAGAAAAAGCAAATATATAGTTATCTTAACAGTAGCTTCCATATTGGTCCTAATTCTATATATTTTACTAAGAGAAAGATGGAATTTCAAGTATACTGCTGAGTCTAAAATATTTCTAGCAGCATTGATGTATAGATTCTGTTTCCACAGATGTTATTTTCTCTATAGAAATCAATATTTTAACTACTTGTTTGGGAGCAAAGTTGATCAGAAAAATAAGAGACATTTTGACAATTATTTTATATATATAAATCCTTTCTGTGGGCTAGTACACTTGATATTATGTTTAATATCATAATTTAAATAGGAAGAAGAATCCAATATTTCACATTTATACTTTGAAGAATGATTCACATCAAATGCTCTTTCAAATTTGCATACTTTCTTCCTATTGCTCTTAGAGAGGAGTAGGCTGACTTTAAGGTGAAGAAAATTTTTTTATATAAAAATAATATGTTTATAGTGATACTTGTATTGCTTTAAATATATAGTGGGGCAACTCCTTATTCTTCAAAAAGTAAATCTAGGCTTTAAACCTTTATTCAAGGGATATAACAACTGTTGATAATAAAATTCTTAAGTTTGGTCTATAAATATATATTGATAGGTATTGTCACTGTACTTAAAAAATGCATAGCCTTCAATGCTATCATTAAGACAATTATAAAATTAAGAGAAGAATATACAAGTCAAATTGGTATATAATTTTTTTTTACATTTATTTATTGGACTGCTAAGATAAGTGAAAAAAAATCAGTAACTATTTCATACATTTGTAATATTGAGTGGGGCAAAATGAACTTCGAAGTCAGATCACCCCTTATGATATCTGATTATTTATATTTCTAACATTTGGAAAAAATTCAACAGTACGTTTTTATATAATAAGCCCTGGAAGATGCAGACAAGCCCTCCACCTTTGTCTTTTACCATGTGTATGGTATGTTCAGTATGTAATGTATTAGGGCCTGTAGCACCCTTGTCCGGAGCAACATTTCCTCTCCTTAATGAGTAATGGTATAGTGGGGAGAGAGAGAGACCACAACATCAGCTAGGCATTGAATACAAACAGGATTGAATACCTGGAGGAGGATAGATGCCTAGAAGAGGTAGGTTCCCAACAAAAGGGAACAGGCTAGGGACACGGACATTTCAGGCAGAGCAGACAGCGAGTATCCATAAAGTGGAGGTCATTGCAGCAAGGAACTGCTGTATATTGAGGAATACACAATACCAAAATGTGCCCTGCACAGGGGAAAGATGAGGCCAAGGAAGTGGGACCAAATTGCATCTTAAAGCACTTGCTGCTGCCCCTAAGTCACTCCAGTCATGTCTGGCTCTGCACGACCCCATAGATGGCAGCCCACCAGGCTCCTCTGTCCCTGAGATTCTCCAGGCAAGAATACTAGAGTGGGTTGCCATTTCCATCTCCAATGTATGCATGCATGCTAAATTGCTTCAGTCGTGTCTAACTCTGTGCTACCCTATGGACACAGCCCACCAAGCTCCTCCATCCAAAGGATTCTCTAGGCAAGAATACTGGAATGGGTTGCCATTTCCTTCTCCACTTAAAGCACTTGAGGACCATACAAACATGTGAAGTTGTTAGAATTTTATTATTGAAGCAATAGGGAGCAATTGAAAGATTTAGCAGAGAAGTACCATGATTTAAATGATTTTTTAAAAATTATTAATTTGAGACTATACAGGATTAGGAGGGAGCAAGACTGGAGAAAAGAAGGCAATAAGGAAGACTTTGCAATATCTAGGCAAAGAATACATATAAGTACATATATGTATGGATGGATTCTTTCATAATGAAGGGAAATGTTTTTTCTTTGTATTTGGCTTTTCTGTCTTTAAAAGACTAGAATGACTTTTATTAATAAGGTAGCCATTTTTACCTTCATGGAAATTCTGCATTTTACCTAGTTTGTATCAGGCCAGCTAGAGCTTATTTGAGTACAAGTTCTTGGGAGCCCAGAGTTTTGAGCTCTGATTTGCTATGTGTCAGTTCAAATCAAAAGAGATCTCTTCCAAAACTATTGATACCAAATGATCTTAAAGCCCAGAAGACCCAATGGAGCTATTTATATATCTTCAAAGGGTTTGGGTACAGATGTAAGTAAAAACCATGGTTAAATTGAGCTGAAATTAAGAGCACTTTGACACTAAGTCAGAAGATGAGCAATTTAATTTATATGTTTGCATTTTCTTAAATTATACCTCCAAGTGTGTATGTCACTTAAAGTAGTATTTCAAAAAGGAGTTTTGTTTTAGGAAATATGTAATTGTTCTCTGAATTGCAATCCTTTGGAGGATGCTCAGACTTCAGTGTGTGCAAAGATTACATGGGACACTTTGATCTAGTAGGTCTGTGGTTAGGCCCAGGAATCTGTACTATAGCAGCAACTCAGAGTATTTCATGTGCTTTCTAAAACTTTGTTCCCTGAGAGCAAAGTTGTTCAGAGAGGAAAGTTGTGATCATAAAACTGAATTCATGATTCTTCTATGATATACATTTAAAATTTCTTGTATCTTCTGAAAGTTTTCTTTGGGGAAGATAAGCAATATCCTTAAAAGTAACTTTTTTTGTATATGATTACAGAGTTTAGGTAAGTCATTCCAGATGATCTTCATTTATAGGTCGTGAAGGAACTTATTTTTCATATTATTATATTGTGTTATAAAACACTAAACATTTATCATATATAATGTTCTATAACTTGGATATATGGACTCTTTAATCTTTACTTATGCATATGCTGATTGATACTCTTCAAATGTACTTATATAAAGTACAAATTCAACATTGAGGAGATAATGATTATGCAATTACATTCTTTACCCATTTTTAAACTTAATAATTATATTTCAAAAACTGAATAATAAATTGTGATTTAATGTTGAAAAATTATAGTAATATTAAACATTATCCACATTACATATGTTTTGTACATTATTTCTCTTTACAAAATATGTAGTTTATGGGTAAGTTAATATGCCTATATGAAAATTTGCATTTCTGAGAGTAAGAAAATAGAACTCTTTAAAAGGAACTTTTTGATTAAAAAAAAAAAGAATTCCCAGGTTTCCATTCAAATATTCATAAGCATTTATACAATTATTGGGTAACTGTTCAGGGCATTATTATTTACTAATTATTGGCTTCCTTTTTAAATAGTGGAAAATATTTAAAATTGAAGCACACTTCTGTTTTAAGTTTTGGTAGAAAATGTGTGGGTCTCGTGACCTCTAATTATTGCTATGACTTGATCTCAACTTAGGACACAAAGACTTTTTAATCAACAAATGTGTTCTTGTGGGAGATAACTTTGCTTAGAGAAACGTTTTACGAAGTGTTAGTTTAACCTGTAAATGAGAATCTTGCCTGGAGAATTCCATGGACAGAGGAGCCTGGCAGGCTACAGTCAGTGGGGTCTGAAAGAGTCAGACGCGACTAAGTGACTAACACTTTCACTCTCATAAAAGAGAAACTTCTTTTTTAAAAACCACTCATGGATCTAGAAAGTGAGATTGTTCATTTCCTAGACTGGACGTTATGTCTGTGTGTACTTAGCAGTCCAGGCATGGAGAATACAAATAAAAGACTATATTTTAAGAGAGTTTGGTCAAATCAGAAAAAAAATGAGGAGCTGTTGGTTGTTTAGTTTCCTGAGATTCTGCAGGGTCAAGTTGGAGCTGTAAGGACAATAGCTGATGAGTTAATCTTACCTTTGCTGTCTCTTACAGTCATCTCAACTCGGACTCCACCTCCACCCTCACCGTTGCCATTTCCAACACAAGCTATTCTTCCTCCAGCCCCATCGAGCTACTTCTCTCATCCAACAATCAGATATCCTCCCCACCTGAATCCTCAGGATACTCTGAAGAACTATGTACCTTCTTATGATCCATCCAGTCCGCAAACCAGCCAGGTAAAAATGAGAGAGAACATATGAGTAGAGCCTAAGGGCGATGGCACAGGTCTAACCCTAAGCCATGAAGCTTACTCAGACAGTGTGTCTGGCAGAACAGCAAGCTTTTGAAATCCATCTTCAGAAAGTTTCTTGGTGACTCACTAAGTTTTTATTGAAAGGTGGCTGAATGACAGGTAGGAAGTTTGTTTCCCCAAAGGGGCACATTTGTGAAGATGTTCTTGGTTTGATGTTTTAGGATTTCCATTGGATAAAGAGAAAATTAAGGCAGAAAGTCCATTGACAAAAATGTCCTGAGCTGGAGTTCACACCTCTGAAATACCTGGTTTGACACAAAGTGCTCATTTCAGGCAGGAGCGAAGTATGAGCTAAAATAAACACAGGCAAAAGACTTTACAGTTGTATTTATAGACCAACTATTAGGTATTAAAATAAGCTTTGGTAATGTAAACATTTTCAGTGTTTGATGACTACTTGAATATTCTTTGCTCAGACATGACTGTGTTTCATAATGAGTGACATTACCAGAAGTGTCTTTTTTTTTTTTTTAATGGTAAACAGTGTGCAGTGGCTTTAAGGATCCTTTGTATAAATGGCGTAGCTCTGTGCCTTCTTCACTTCCTTAATATATGATTTCTTCTATGGAGAGGTCACATCATGGGGATTTGGTGCAAGAGGATTTTTCATTATCAAGTAGACAGTATACCAGACCTGGCCTATCAATCATCATAATATCCAAAGTCTGCAATGAAATTTCAGTCTTAGGGTTTGGTATTTGGCTTTGCTATTTTACTTCCAAGACTCCTCTCTACTTCCAACCATTTTTAATGCTCTGAGGGATTTTCATAAGTGTTCTGTCATTAATGCTTTTCATTTACTAAAATGCCAGCAAATAGTATGTGCATATTAATTGAGACTTAAAAAAGAAAGATCTGAAAAAAAATCCCTTTGGTGTTAATTGTTAAAATGGAGCAAAATGGTCCCTTCTGAATTTTTTTTTAATAGCATATTCGGCACTGTTTTGGTTAGTTAAAATTAAATTACTTGCACTTGTTCCTCCATTGACTAGTAATACTAAGTATACCATTCTTGAATTTTGAATTTAAAGTTAAATGATTTGTGTTTCAGAAGAAAATGTTCAAATGGTATAGCACTTTTAATGGCTATAATAATTATTATTAAGTAAAACAGGACCTTGGTATATCAATTTAGAAATAAAATTTGCTGTCAGAGCATAGATGCAGAAGTCTCAGTTCCATAGAGCATTTTGCTAGACTCATCTGGGAACTGCACACAAGGTCTGATTTTAATTTGTGTAGAATTTCCATGAATAACAAAGTCTAATTAAGACATCCATTAAAAGTCCTTAACGTTAATTCAGTGTGGAAAATCTTAGAGTTCCATTGGATTTTTTTTTTTAACTGATGTCTTAATTAGGCACTGTTAGGGGAAAAATTATGCAAATTAAAATCAGGCCTTTAGTGTTCTGCATTTCTTTAATTATTCATTGCTTGTTTTACGTATATTTCACTTTCTTTATAAGTTAAGGGGGCATATTAGGTGATAATCGGCCTATATTGTTCTCAGTTTTTCTTCATATTTTCAAGGTAAAAACCACGCTTCTGAGAAGCATCTTACTCTCATCTCAATTAAAAAAAAAAAATCCCTCTCAGGATTGTGTATAATAGGAGCAATGTACTAAGTAGTATAATCCTTTCCTAATGCTGTTCATCTGCAGATAAGTTGTCTCTCTTTTCATATCTACAATGTGAAAGTTCATCTATTAACAACCTTAAAAGAGAAGCTTTATAATGTGGCTTCATCTGTTTGAATCAGTAGAAAACTGAAAAAGAAATAACCCTTTCATTCTTCTGACCCTGAGTTTCAGAAAAGTTGTCTGCTTTGGCTTGGGAATTCTTCCTTTGTCACTTTTATTATTTTTTTCAAATGAAAGAAACATCTGTTTGTTGGTTTATGTCAGTTCAGTTCCAGTAGATGAAGCATGCAGGGTGGGAAAAGTAATATCATATTTGGTGGCAGCATTTTCTTGGCAATTTTTGTCACTTTTCTGTTCTGTGCTCTCAGGTAGGTACTGTCGAACTGTTTTGGTGACGACAATATAGAGAAAGGCTTTTTACCATCGAATGTACCACCAACGATAAAACGAGGTCACTCTTCTTTCTTGGGGGAGATATACAAAGTAGTTTCTAGCAATGATCACATAACGAGAAGTTGATGACCTGCTCTAGAAACAAATTACTTTTTCACTTTGAAAGGAAAAAAGTAGGCCTTTATTATAAATGGTGGAGTTGTTTTTGCAGCAACATTATACCTGCTTTGATGTTTAACTCCAACTCAAAACCAGTTCATTTGCACTTCCAAATAGGACTCTTGATATTCACCCTTTTGGCTCTAAAAATGGGGAGCAGGCAGGAAATGAGTACTTGTTGACCTGTAGTCAAGTTGACTGTTGACTGTTCCTTCCCAGTATCCTCCAAGGCTGCCCTGATTTTGCTTGTTAAGCAACTCAGAAGCCTTGTCCTCCCCACAGCAATTTGGAGATTAATTGCATTGCTGCTGCACTGGGTAGAGTGAGACAGCCATGCTATTTAATGGAATATTTTAAATAAAATTAGTCTAAATATATAATTCTTTCCTAGGTTTTCACAGAGGGGAAAATCTGGTCAGTTTTCCTGACTTCAGTTAAATACTTAATTTAGTCATGAGGAATAGTCAGGATATTCAAAAGTTCATTCTTTATAGAGTAAGTCATGTGGCCTCTGAGGCACCCAACCAAGATTTAGTTCATGTCTCTAAGTTCTGATAGTTAAGTGTTCTCAGCTGTTCATCTTTTTCTTTAAAGAATCATTGACTTGTAATTTATATGCAGGCGTTTAGATAAATATTCTGCTTTATTGCTTTCTTTGCCTTTAAAATTGGTACAGATTATGAAGACTAAATATTTGTGGAGAATACCCTCATAGCAAGTTGTTATGTACATTATGTAGAGGAGAATTCCAATATGAATGTAATTAAGAATAGCATGCTGTCTAGAAAAATACATTCCAGTTTTTCTTTCAAACAGTGTGCCTTTAGAATGGACACTATTTTTGTACTGGAGCTAAAACTCAGATAATATCTTTTCTATCATTGCCCAGGGATTTTCTCAGTTAGCTCGCACAAATGTTAATAATCAATGTTTTATGCAACTCTCTAAGTCTGGCAATGGAAGAGTAAGAATTCAAAGATCAGAGTATATTTGATTGCCCTCTGCTTCACTTAAGCACATTTTAATTTACATTGGAAATCTTTTATTTATACGTGTATGGTCAGACCTAGTTCAGCTCTTTATATCATTATATAGACCCTGAAATTTTAAAGGTTTTAAATATCTTTCTACCTGTTTATATAAGTAAACCATCCCAAGTTGAGTGAAGACCCTAGAATCAAAATTGATTGATGTGTGTGTATGAGTGGACCTGTGTGTGAGCAAGGGCTAAAATTTTTGTGTGCTGAAGAATCGGCCTAGACTATAAATGATGATAATCGTTAAGTTCAGTGTGTCTGGTCTCCTAGAAATTCTTCTTTGTTGTCTCAATGATATCATTATGCAGGTAAGCATTGTGTTCTGAGAGCCAAAATTGACTCAATGTAGCACATGAAAAGCAGGAAAGAAGGAGACACTGCTTCTAATTCTTACGAGCTCAGTGGAGGCCCAAGCTAGCTTACTAGCTTGGTGGTGTAGCCACCAAGTCATGTCTGACTCTTGAGACCCCATGGACTGTATCCCGACAGATTGCTCTGTCAGTGGAATTTTCCAGCCAAGAATACTGAAGTGGGTTGCCATTTCCTCCTCCAGGAAGTCACTAAGGACTTCTGTTTTGGCCTCAGGCTCAGCATCAAAGTCTCCACTTGAGTTTTCTGTCCTACTCTATGGAA